>NC_056741.1:1828612642-1828727435 GCF_019279795.1 Protopterus annectens
AGCTCGCTTTCCCTCCTTGGACCCAGGCCTCGCATACCTGAAATGAGGGTAGATCAGACTGAAGAGGAATTGTCTGATTCCTCTGAACACTCATACTTTTCCCAGGTCTCATCCCCCGGGATGTGGATCTCCTGAAGTGGGCTCCATTGAGGAAACTTAATAAGATGAAAGAACACTTTGTGGCAATTCTCGGATATGACTGAAGTACAAAAGAGGTTTTATGACCTTATTCAAATGGACTCTCCCAGTCTTTCTGCCATCCCTCCTGTTCAACCTGCATTCCTAGGCCTTAGGGTAGGTAGTATCTGACTGCCTGCCAAAATTTCAGCCCCCACCCCCCTCATCCATACCCCTATCTGCCCGTCTCTCTCACGGTCTCCCTGCATGGTCACTCATTACCTCAGACAAGTAGGTTCTGTCCATCATACAGAATGGCTACTTCATGTCCTGGATCATCCCCCCCCCCCCATTCAAGACTGGGCATACCACAGTCTCCTCCCAGTCAGCTTCCCCTCCTCCTCCAGGTTTTGTAAACCCTGCTACTGCAAGGCACCATAGAACCAATACCTATTCAATCAAAAAGAAAAGGATTCTACTCCAGAATCTTTTTGATACCCTGAAAGGAAAGACCATGGGGACCAGTTTTAGATCTCTCACATCAACCTCTTCCTAAAAGTTCCTACTTTCAGGATGCTCCCTATGCCTACTTTCTTTCCACTCATCCTTCATCAGAGTTTCATAGCAACCCTGGACATAAATGACGCTTATCTTCACATAATCGTAAAGCCCATCTTCAGGAAATACCTCAGATTTCTGGCAGATTTATATCACTTTCAGTTCTGTGCCTTGCCCTTTTGACTTTCTACAGCCCCCAGGTTATTTACAAAATGCCTGGCTCCATTCCTCGCCTACTGCAGGGAGAAGGGGATCCAGTTCTTCCCTTACCTAGATGACCTAATCCAGGTAGAAGACGAGAAAACTCTCTTCTCCATCACTCCTGGGACTTTCTGGTACTCCTGCAGTCTCTAGGATCCATGACAAACTTCCCAAAATCCCACCTCAAGCTCACACAGGACATTGTCTTCCTGGGTTTCAGGGTCAGGAAAGACCTCATGAAGGCCTTCCTTCCAGCAGAAAAGGTGATATCCCTCTCACACCACCTTCTTGCCCCTCAATCAACAGAATTGACCGCAAGACAATTTCTGAGGCTTCTAGGTTACATGGCAGCTACCATTCCCATGTTGCCCATAGCAAGGATGCACATGAGGAAACTTCATTGGTACCTCTGGTCGGTGTGGACCCAGCACTCACACCTTCTACATTTCAGGATCCCCCTGCTTCCATCAGGAACTGTGATGGTGGGTGGCTTAGGTAGCCCTGAATCCAGGACTCCCTCTGCAAACACCCTTTCCCTTCCAGACCATGCACACAGATGCCTCAGATCTGGGCTGGGGAGCAACTCTGGGGAAAAAGAAAAGTACAAGATTTATGGACAGACACAAACGAGGTCACATAAATGTCAGAGAAATGAGAGCCAATCCTTCTTGCTCTACAGGCCTTCCAACCCTATCTAGAGCAGGGTCCTCTAAAGATATTCACAGACAACGCCACAGTCCTGTGGTATCTCAACAAGCACGGGGGGACCAAGTCCTACCTTCTGTGCATACTAGCTCTGCGGGCGTGGGAACTGGCTACCTCTCAGAGGATCAGTCTTCAGGCAGCCTACATTCCATCCCTGCACAACTCCCAAGCAATATCACCTAATCAGAACCATTCCAAACAACCACAAATGGATGCTGTAAAAGAGTTGTTTTCCTGAATATGGTCCACAGTTGGGGTATTCTACAAATAGACCTGTTCTCCTCCTCCATAAATTGGCAACTTCCTGGCTACTGCACCAGGACACCAGAGCTCAAGGCATTAGCAACTGATGCTTTCTCGATAACCTGGAAGGGGAAATTCCTGTATGCATTTCCCTCCTTCCCATTGATACAATGGGTCCTGCTGAAAATTCAGCAGGACTCACCCAAAATCTTGCTGGTGACTCTGTACTGGCCAAGACCGCACTGGTTCCCCCCTTCTTCACCTGTCTAAGAGCAATCACCACATGTTACCCCCCTCCCAGTGGACCTGCTCACACAAGCACAGGGGGAAATCAGATATACCCACCGTGGTAATCCGTGCACCTCTCCCTGTGGCTGATAGGATTCTTATCCCCTTCAGCCACCTATATAATGGGGACGTGCTCACTGTCCTGCGGGAGGCCAGGAAACCCAACACAAGGAAATCCTATCTCTCAAAATGTAAAAGATTTTCTGTCTGGTGTAACAAAAGACAGTTGGACCCGCTGGAAAGTGATATGGCTCTCATCCTGTCGTACCTGTGTGAACTCGTGCAGACAGGGTTGTCTTACTCATCTCTGAAGGCACACGTCTTTTATCTCTGCCTGACTTCCCCTGGATCCACCCCTTGCATCCAGTCTCCACTCAAAAACTTTTCCTTGAAGGTGTATTACATTTGAGACAACCCAGGAAACCATCTCCCCCTTCCTGGGACCTTATCTGTGTTCTAGAAAAATTCACTCTAGGCCTTTTTGAGCCAGCAGGCAAGGCCCCCTTAAAATTTTGCACATGGAAAACTGTATTGTTGGTAGTGCTGACTTCTTCCAGAAGGGTTTCAGAATTGCAAGCTCTTATGGCTACACCACCTTTCCTAATCTTCCACCTGGACAGGGTGACCCTCAGGACAGACCTGTCATTCATTCCCAAAGTAGTGAATGACCTGTCCTTGAACCAGGCCATCTACCTGCCCACCTTCTTCCCAAACCCACAGGAGGATAGTGAGAGTGTGCTGCATTCCCTAGACGTCCACAAGCAACTTGGGTTTTATCTACATAAAACCAAACCGTTTAGGAAATCAGACCAGTTATTTGTCTCTTTCCATCCAAGGCCTTGGGGAAAGCTGTGAGCAAGCGGACCATCTTGACCTGGATCTTCTGGTCCATTTCATTTTGCTACCTACACCATGGGAAGACTTTGCAGGACAATGTCAAGGCCCACTCCACCAGAGCAATGCCCTCTTTTGGAGCCTTTTTTAAAGGGCTAGACACTAACTCCATACTTGAGGCAGCCACCTGGTCCTCAGTACGCACTTTCACCAAGCACTACAAACTGGTCCACATCTCCAGAGCCAGGGTGGGGTTTGCCAGGGCTATCTTACACTGATTCCTGGAAACTTCCTCTAGGCCACCTCTCAATCCTCAGAGAGCTTTGGCACTCACCCACAAGTAGAATACTGCAACATTGGAGTAGAAGAACATAGAAAAGTTGTGTAAAATTTTACCTTAACCATAGATGTCCTTCTCTTCCATGTTGCAGTATTCCTTCCCTTCCACCTTCTCCTCTTGTATGATGACTGCACTTGCTCTCCTGGGCGATACTGGACAGTCTATTCTGTTACAGGACTGGCTCTGACTGTGGATTTTACTATGTTCTGAGGGCTGATGCGTGCAGACGTCACTTTTATGGCCCACATTCCTGCAGCCTCATCAGACGTCTTACGCACCAAGCGGGACTGAAAATCTTTGGAAACCTGGCCAGATGAACTGGAGAGGAAGAAGGGTAAACCCACAAGTAGAATACTGCAACATGGAAGAGAAGGGCCTCTATGGTTGTGGTAAGATTTTACGCAACTTTTCTTTATGGTTAGTTCTTAACACAACTGTACTGTGTCCACACCCCTTTGTCAGAAACCAAGGTCAATTTCCTCCTTTGGTTTCATAAATGCCTACCAACCACTGATTCATAAAAGACCCTGGTACCCAAGACCAAGGCTTCTGCTTTTGTTTGAATAACTACCTTTTGCAGGCTGGATTCCTTGGATCCAAGCCAGCTGCTCTCCCAAGTTGTTTGTCTACTTTAAGAAACTCTAGACTCTGAGTCGTGCTTACCTCTTGTAGAGAAACTCTTTACAAAACTCCATTTAGTTTGCTCCCAACCTTATGACAGCTTTAACCAAACTTCAGTAGTCAAAACCTTGCATTCTTAACTCTGGGACCAAAACTCTGGGAATTACTTCCAGACCCTCTAAAAGACCTTCCTTCCTTCCTTGCAACAAATTCAGACCACAGCTCAAATCCCTGTACAACCAAGCTTAAGTGTCTGCCCCTTCAGACAAACCATGTCACTTAAACGTCATGAACACCTTCTTTGCTCCTCTATTTTCTTTCATTACTTTATTCTTTTGCATCACTTCTGTGGTAACTAATAAGTCATTCCTCCCTCCACCTCCCTCTCTCCTACCATCTTTCCTTCTCTTACTTTATCCTATCCTCATTGCCTTCTTCAGTCCCTCCTTCTATACGCCTTTGTTGCATTGCACCACCTCCTCTTGCTGTATTTCTTTGCCGTCATACCTGGAGTGCATTAGTGTTTAAAAACTTTGCACCATCGTTTATAGTATCTGATTAAGCATCACAGTTGTATTCACCTGGGCTGTACAGTTGGCCCATGAGATCAGTGCATTACCCCAGGAATCCAAGTTCAATTATTGTACAAGCTGTTTGAAGCAGTGGAGCTCTGGTGGTTAGGTACCACTGGAATTGTATTGAAGTGTCACAGTTAAGTGTTTAAGTTCTACTAAAGAGAAAATAATATTGTGGTGAGTTTGTAATTCCTTTTGACAATGCTTCAAAGTGATGTGCAGTGTTAGTAGCTATCTCTGTGGTAGGCAAGTGAATTGTGTTTTTTTTTTTTTTTTTTTTTTTGTGGTGCGAGGGTGGGGTGGAGATGCAAATGAAAATACATTACATTGCTGTTTTAGCCCTGACCTTGTATTGTTGATTATCAGAAGAGTCATTTTGTTGGTAGACAGTTTCAAAACCTGATTTTCCCTGTTATGTTTGCAATGTTTATTCATTTGAAAAGTGAATGAATATTAACTCTGGGCTGGTAAATGGTAAGATTTTCTACCAATACCAAGCCTTTGTTTTTCTTCCACAGGTTTCTTCTGAAGATGATGTCTGCCATTAGGTGTGTATCTGCTTCTAGGGTTTGTCTTCCTGCAAAAAACCCTAGT
The DNA here is from genome assembly GCF_019279795.1 of Protopterus annectens. Taxonomy (NCBI): domain Eukaryota; kingdom Metazoa; phylum Chordata; order Ceratodontiformes; family Protopteridae; genus Protopterus; species Protopterus annectens. The sequence goes on from NC_056741.1 coordinate 1,828,617,719, forward strand.
ACTAACCAAGACTCAAAACTTATTTCTGTGAAATGTTAGTCATCCACAGAACAAGTCTAGTTTTTGTTTTTGCTTTAATTAACTTTCACTTGGCCACCTCAGACTCTGACAGAAATGGAAAATATTATTTTATCTCTGTTTTCAAGAATCTTCTTCATGGACGAAAGGAATGTGTGGAAATCGTTGAATTTTTATTATTTTGACTGTGTTTATGTTTATTTTTGAGTTGATAAAGTATGACAGTATATACATGATAGGTGACTTTCTTAAATGGTAGCTTATTTCTGATAAATAGTCATATTTTGTGATCTTCCCTTCTTGCAGTGTTAATCTGTTGCTACCAGAACTGCAGTTTATTTGGCATCATGGCACACCTTCTCATGAGAATTTGAGTGCATCTCATTGCTGTTAAACGTTTTCTGATTTTTTTTTTTTTTTTTTTAGGGATTGTAAGTTCTGTTGACCCACTGTTGCTCAACATATGGTCATTTTATTCCTTCAAGGAAGATAAGAGCTAGGAAGGAGCTTGGAGGACTGATTTTTTTTCATTGCTAGGGAATATGAGCTTGGGTGGCGCGAATAGTTCTGCTGCCATGAGGGTAAGAGTACATTGCCTTTCTCTGCACATCCCACAATGGTCCTAGATGATGGACTGCTTTTCCCCTTAGTATGTTGTACCAAACACATTTGTGGTGAATTTAATCATCATGCATTCAAGTCACTCCACAACAAGTACAAGTACGACTCTGTCATTGTCCATGCTGGAGTGAATGACTTGAGATGTACCTCCCTGAACTACATGAAAAGAGACATGGAAGAACTCTTGGATCATGTGACCCAGGCAGGTATGACCCTAGCCCTGAGTAGCATCCTGCCTTCGCCCAGAACGATACCCCACAGTATAAGGACAAAATGATTGACTTCAACAATTAGCTAAACTTCTGGTGTCATTCAAAGGGGATCCAGTGTTTGTCTGCCTGGGAAGACATGATCGACAAACCACGATGCTTTGCCAGAGATGGTCTGCACCTGTCACCCCTGGGATTCAGGTTACTGGCTAAAGCTCTTGCCACCCCTATAGTGCCTTTTTTAGGCAAGGTTCAAAGGATAAAAGCACCACCGTAACTGATACAAGCATGCAAAATCTGAAGGTAATGCTACTCAATGCTAGAAGTCTAAACCTCAAAAATGCACTCTCTCGAGGCACTCCTAAAAATGGAGAACATCGATATCTGTGCAGTAACTGGGACCTGGTTCAAAGCTCCAGAGAGCACCCCTGCAATACCAGGCTACAATTCTTACCACACTTTTCGGCCACAAAACCAAGACCAAAACACTAAAGGTGGAGGAGTGTCCATATTCGTCAAGGATATTCACACCTCCAGGCTAGTTGCCCAACACAATGCATCTGAAATTCTCCAGGTGCAACTAACACTAGGTAAGACTGCGATCCAAATTGTAGCTTGCTACAGATCCTCCACCATGCCCCAAGATTCTCACTACACCTTTCTAAACATACTGGAAAATATTAAGATACAACCAAACACCCTAATACTGAGTGATTTCAACTACCCTGCCATTAACTGGGAAAACTACTCGGGTACCAACTCCTTTTCCCAACGGTTCTTGGAATTCATAAATTCCAACGCCCTGGGTCAAATAATCCATTGTCCCACCAGGGGCTCCAATATCCTAGACCCTGGTCATTGCCAGCATGGGAGATGCTCCACACCAGTGTCACCCCCTCATTGGTTAGGTCTGACCATAAGCAAATCATCCTTGACATCCACATCCCATCCCCACCCCCCAGTAAGGAAACCTCCTTAAAAAACTTCTCCAAAGCCAGCTTCATAGTACTGAAGTCAGAAGTGACAAACTTCACAACACCCACACAGACGGGATCTGGACGTTCGATTGCAGAATCCTACACTAAGGCACTGTAGGAGCACATCCACTCGTGCATGAATCTTGCCATCCCAAATAGAGCCAAGATGCTCTTCTCCAAAAAAAGGAAGCCCATCTGGTGGTCCCCTGCTATAATCAAACTATACAACAGAAGGAAGAAACTGTTGCAGAAAAGAGGAAAATCCCAGGATGCAAAAAAACTCCCTCACCAGCCTCAGTAAGAAGCTGAGATCCCTCCTAAAATCCTCAAAAGCTAGTTAGGAAAATAAAATTGCCAAAGATTCCAGAGACTACCCCAAGGCATTCTATAGATCTGCTGTGAGCTACAACAGAATGGCCTTAAATATTACTCATCCCAAGGATATTGCCAATATCCTGGCAGATCAATTTAGTGGCAACTTCACCTTCCTCTCACCCCCTAAAGGGCCCATCTCAATACCAAAAGATTGCCAAATTCCGGTAATCACGGCCACACAGGTAGAACTAAGTGTCATGTTTAATCATAGCCTCACCTCAGGCTTCATGCCCACTGAGTGGCACACAGCTACAGTTATCCCACTCCACAAGGGGAGGATCTGCCTTGGATCCCGGGAACTACCGTCCCATCAGTCTGACGAGCCTGATCTGCAAGGGCATGGAACGCATTATCATGGAACTTATAAACAGATATTGGCAACCTTCAAACACTGGACCCCCACCCAGTTTGGGTTTGTGAAGGGCCGATCTTGTTTCCTGAATCTGATTTGACTTCCTTGAATCAGTCTCCAGAGCTGTGGACGAGGGTAAGGCAGTCCACACAGCCTATCTGGACCTTGCCAAGGCCTTCGACACCATCCCCCACTCTGGAATCACAGATAAACTTACTAAGCTGGGCATAAATCCCTACGTCACTCGATGGGTTGCCAACTGGCTTACTGACAGAACCCAGACTGTAAACGTAGCTGACTCCAAATCCAGCTCCAGACAAGTGGCATACCTCAGGGTTCACTCCTGGGACCACTCTTGTTTGGCATCTACTTCACTGAAGTACAGGCCAACACTAAGGGACCCTGGCTAACAAAGTTCGCAGATGACTGCAAACTGGGAGCCATTATTGAATCCCCAAATGATATGGATATTCCACAAAAGGGCCTTACAGAAACAGATGCCTGGTGCCAGAGCCATGGGCTCAAGCTTAATGCCAAGAAATGTATAGTTATCCCCTTTGGAAAAAAAAGTGTACCCATGAATTGCCACATAGGTGGCAGGACACTAAACATCGAAAGTGTGATGAGAGACTTGGGGACACAGGTGGACAGTGGTCTCACTTTCGATAACCACATCGCCACAACAGTCAGAAAATCCTATGTGGCACACCTCATCACTAAGGGATTTTCATCCAGAAATAGGAGGTCATTGTCCCACTGTACTCATCCCTCATTAGACCCATTATAGAGTAAAATGCCCCGTTTGGTATGTACCTCACAAAACATCTGCAACAGCTGGAAATGGCACAGAAATACCTCACAAAAAGAATCACAGGCCTAAAGCAGATGCCATATGCTGACAGTCTTAAAAAAAAAAAAAAAAAAAAAAAAATTCCAGCTGTACTCTGTGGCATATCGTCTACTCAGAGGCGATCTCTGCTTAACATACAAGGCCATGTCAAGCCCTGAGCTGTTGGACATGCTCCACTTAAAGAAATCCCGATCCCTCAGAGCCACACGCTCCAGGAATCTAAACCTTGTCATCACAATGAAGAAAACATGCTGGAGGGATAGGTACCTGACCCAGAGACTCCCCATACTCTGGAATAGACTGCCCATACATGTCAAGCAGAGCGTCTCATTGGCTCTCTTCAAAAGGAACCTTGATGATTGGATGGGAGATAGGAAATTTACCTCTGGGATCCTGTCATTCGCCCTGCTAGACAGGGGTCCAGAGAAGTAAATAATTGTGGGAAGAAATATCCAGGGAATTGTTGTGGCTAGGCTTGAATAGGCCCTAGGGCCAATAGCCTAGTTCCAACCTATGAACCTGTGGTGAGCTGGTGGATTTGGATAACTGTGAAGAGGAAGCAGGAATCTGCATAAGATGGACCTTTATTTTACCTTTTTGGTTCATTTCTCTCTTGGTCTTCAGTAATGTGATTTTTATTAAGAGTGCTAAGTGTTGAGTACTCTCTTGAATTATTTTAAGTTAATTATTTACAGTCTTGTGTAATTGATGCACCATGCACCGCCGCCCCCCCCCCCCAAAAAAAAAAATGGACTTGCATGACATTTCCAAAGAACTTTCCCTTTTGTTTTTTTTTTCCTCTTTGGGAGAGAATAGTAAATGTCAACTTGCTGTGTCTTTTGATTTTAAGAAAGGATACTGAAAAGCAGAATTAAGTTTCTCCAAGCTTAATGGAATGCTGAAGCACCCGAAGTGTCTAACTTTAAGTGAAGTGCACTCATTCTTTTGATGTCATTTGGATCATAATGAGGTGGGACTAGAATACTTAAAGCCATGTGCCACTGAAGTATATGTAAGCTTGAGGGTTAGACTTCAGACGGGCAGATTTCACAAGACTGTAGAGACCCCGTTAGTCCAATGGAAGACTGAGGGGTCCGGCTTGGAGGAAGTCCCTGCCTTCCCAGCTCTGGTGTGGAGCTAAGCTGTCATTTGTTGAAACCCTCTTTTGTGTCTACAGTGGAGTAGTGATGTTTTGTGCCAAACATGACCACATATTGTAGTTATGTCACAGCCAGACGCAAGTCTCCCAGCATCCACTGTCCACCATTCACCAGAGCATGGCATGGATCTCTGAAGGAAGCCCTTACCTTGCAAACATTCCTTCTGTTTTTGTGCAGTTCCCCCTGTTTTTGCAGCTGCTGTTTGTTTCTTTTAAGATATCAGACCCTGCCATGTATGTTACTATAAAGTGGGTATATGACCCAGAAGTGATGATTCCCCAGGTGCCTGCTCTAGTCTGCTTAATTACAAGATAATCACAGACGAGTGGAGGGAGGGCTGACAGAGGTGAAGTGCTGGTTTCTTCCTGCTATACAACGTAGCACTTGAAGCTTTACCAGTCTACAAGAAAGTCACCCTGCCAGACAACTTCATCTCAGCTTGTCATGACAAGGTGGGGCCAAAACTTGTCTTGATCTTTGCAAATGTAGTCACCTTTGGCATACAGTGGAGATGAGGAAGAATCCCTGTCTTTAATGCTGCTACTGGAGGACGTGTCAATTGGTGAAGCAATGATCTCTGAAATAAGACTTCACATACATGTCAAGCAGAGCACCTCAATGGCCCTATTCAAGAGAAATCTTGACGAGTGGATGGGAAATAGAAAGTTCACCCTGGGGATCACTGCAGTGGCTGTACTTGATAGAGGCACTGGGAATGAATGTCGGGCAGCACTATGCCAGGGCAAGGCTCCAGGGCCATTAGCCTAGTACACACATATGAACCTAAATAAGGTAACATTTTAAATGGGGATCAACAGAAATGTCTAGTTTGCAGAAAAGTAACTTGTAGTCGCTGGGTGTTGATGGGGACTGCCTTTCCTCCAGTTTTACTTGCTTTTTGAGACTGCATTTTTAATAGCCATTTTAGAACCAGACTTCCAGCTTTCAGCTCTATAAATTCCCAAAAAGGTTATAATTTGGAGGTCAAAGCTAAATATATTAGTAAAAAAAATTGTTTTGGGTATAGCTGTCTTCATCTTTGCAGTTTGGGACCCGTAAAATAATAAAAGTTCGTCAAAGAATGCAGTCTCTTGATGAGGTATTTTGACAAAGTATATATTTTTACCACTTTAAGTATTAAGTCAGTCAGGGAGATGTAGTGAAACGAATAGAAAAGTTGATGTGAACTATCTTTGACACATTTTAAGACTGAAGTCTAAACTCATTCACATAGCTTGCAAAAAGTGTGAAATAATTCTATGAAATGTGGTTGCAAAACTATAGATGTAGGGCAGCTGCCTCATTTACAGTAGTTTGGAGTCCGGCATGGTTTATAATCTGACCCTTCACTGGAGAGACCAGGGGCAAATCCGATTAGCACTTTGTGTTTGCTTTTTGTGTACCCCCAAAGGAAATCTTAAAACTAGTGGAAAGGGCAAAGCAAGTCAGATAGTGGAGTAACCATTTCAGTCACTATTGTCAAACAACTGAAAATTTACAACCAAGATACAGTGCATTTATAGGAAACCGGGTAGGACTAATCAGTGTATGAAGACTGGTAGAAGTCTGTAATGTCTTCCCAAGGTAACAACAGTGACAGACTTTTTGAAGGCATGACAAAGATAGCATGTATAAAGTCAAAAACCTGCATTGTTTAAATTAACTCCGTCCTTTGGATGTGATGTTAAACTTGAGGATGTTCATTGTGTTACACTGCTGCAGTCATTACACTTGGGTTATCCTGCCGTCAGGTGGTCCCGCAGTCTGCCCGAGTTCCAAAGTCTTGTTCCGGCATTGGTTGCTGTCGCCTCTTCCCTGACGTCAGTGCACCAGGGGTATATAAGATGCAGCCGACGCCATTTTCTTCAGTCTTTCTTGCCGCGCGGTGCCCGATGCAAAAGCAGTTCGCAAGTGCCGGTCGGCCAACTCCTGAGATTTTCATTCCGAATCCAGAACCGAAGTCTTCTACAAAGCTAAGTACCCGTTGAAACTTTTTCTTGCCTCAGACCGATGTCAGTAAAAGTTAATAATTGTATTTCTTGTGGGAAGCAAATACCTCATAAGGATTTCCATTCCTATTGTATCCCATGCCTAGGCCCAAACCACAACGTCACAGGTTGTCTGTTTTGTGCTAGGTTTAACAAACACACTATTAAATGTCGGTTTGATTTTGTCCGACATTATTTTAGCAGAAATTTTCAATTACACCATGCCATCGGAACTACCGACGACCGTGTTACACAAAAAACGCAAAGACAAGGACAGGCATCCAAGGCCCAAAACTGATAATGAGACCTCTTCTAGGCCAGTCGCCGGTTGTCCAGTTTTCAGTGAGGCGCCTTTGCAGCCCCTGACGACCGCTTCTTTAGAACCGCAGGCCACCTCTGACTCCCACGTGGAGATGGCAGGGCCTTCGGATATACCAGACTTGCGGCCTACCGAGACTAACCCTTCAGAGGGCTCCGGTGTAGCCAAACAAACCCACAGCTTCAGAGGGTGTTTTCAGGCCTACTCCATTAACCATTAAATCTTCTGTTAAACCTAAAACAAAGAAACAACTTCAGCATTCACCAGGACAATCCTCCATGCCTAAGAAACAGATGCTCAAAATGGCCGAATACCCAGTTACTCTGATCAGGGGGTCCCACCCTCCCACTGATAAAAGGCCTAGACAGGATGCCGACTGACTCATCCGACCAGGTGTCCATCTCCTCAGTTTCATCCTCAGACCAAGGATACTTTTTACCCCCTTATGAGGATTATGATGCTGAGGAATCTATTCCTTCAGCCTCTCCACCAGAGGACTACTCCTTTGGGGAAACCTTGCATACCATGCAGGAGCATTTCCATTGGGAGGGCCAGTATTACTCAGAATCCAAGAAAAGGCTCAGAGATTTTCTTTTATTACCTCAACACAGACCCCTTGCTATTCCGCCAGTGTTAGATATTATGGATGATGTTTATTCTGAATCCAGTTTAAATCCTGATTCTTTACCTCCTGCTCCAGTTAAGCCAGACAGATACTACAGAGTCCCTGACTCACACAAATTCCTTTATAAAAGCCCTGTTGCTGACCCTGAAACTATTTTCAAGGTCCCAAAGGGGTAAAGGCCTCTACAGCAAAAAATCCAGTCCCCTCTGACAGAGATTCCAAAGCATTAGACAGATGGGGGAAGAAAGTGTATACATATGCAACTTTTGGCAGCCTTAAATTGCCAGTTTCACATGCTTAAATACCAGCATTATTTGATGTCTCAGTTGAAACAAAAATGCTTCCAAATTCAGATCTTCCTAATTAGAAGGAAATGCAGGATTTATTGCATGCAGCTGAACAAGTGGGTAAACATACTTTGCAATGTGGTTTTGATTCCTTAAAGGCTTCCTGTAGAGCAGCAGTTACAGGGTCTGTCATTAGAAAACATGCTTGGTTAAAAGAGCAGACTTTACCAGATCATGTTAAAGCAAAATTATTAGATGCACCTTTGCAGCAGGATGTTTTATTTGGAGTTAATGCAGAAGATGTATTAAAGAAAATGGAGGATAAAGTAAAATCTATGCAAACTGTGAAAGATTTCTTACAGGTTCAGCCTCCTTGATTTAGCAGAAATTGGCCAACAAAGAATTGGTCCTTTCCAGTTTCAGACAGACCTCAAAGGGGCAGATACAGACGTCCAAGAGGCAGAGGTCTACCACAAGGTACTTACAGGCCTTGACAATGGGGTGCTTCAACCCAGAAAGAAGGGTAAGACAGGCCTCAACCTTATAAAAAACAGCCCCAATGACTTCCCACTACAGCTGCCAAACATCTCTCTCTTGGCAGCCCCCTTGGGGGGAAAACTGGCACTTTTCTGTCACAATTGGCAAATGATCACCAAAGACAAATGGGTTCTCAATATTGTGTCTCAAGGTTATAGGTTCCACTTTCACACTCTGCCAAAGTTAAAAGGAATGCCAAATCTGCCACCAAATCAATGGGCAGAGGCTCAAAGACAAATTACAGCACTCATGGACATGAGAGCTATTCAAAAGGTACCAACGCAGGAGCAAGGACAAGGATTTTACTCAAGACTCTTTCTGGTTCCCAGAAAGGACAAAGCCTGTAGGCCCATTCTGGATCTTTCTTCTCTAAATACTTACCTGGATGTTCCAAAATTCAAAATGTTGACACTACGGCAGCTTCATCCCATGCTGGGCAAGATAGCTTGGCTCGTAACTTTGGACCTCAAGGAGGCATACCTGCATGTCCCTATCAGACAAAATTGCAGAAGATACCTCAGATTCATAGCAGGTTCAATGCATTACCAATTCTCTACACTGCCCTTTGGCTTATCTACTGCACCCAGTGTCTTTACAAAATGCCTGGCGCCAATAATTGCATTTTGCAGACAAAAAGGAATTCAAATTTACCCATACTTGGACGACTGCCTTATTCAAGCATAGAGCAAAGACATTCTTCTAAAGCATCTGGCATTTGTAAAAAGACTGCTAATTTGCCTAGGGTACACAGTAAATGAAAAGAAATCAAAACTTGTGCCCTCACAAGAGATAATATTCCTGGGTGCCAGCTTAAATACAACAGCCCAGATGGCATATCTCACGCCAGACAAGCAAGGAAACTGATTCAATATTTCCAATTGATGGCAACAAAAACCCAACTCCCTGCAAGAAAAATTCTGCAGGCCTTGGGTTACATGGCATCTTGCATACTGCTAATTCCATATGCCAAACTGCATATGAGGAAACTACAGTGGTACCTAAAGAGTGTCTGGTCTCAACACTGTCACAGTTTGGAAACAGTAATACCACTTATTCCTTGCCTTCAACAGGAGTTTCAATAGTGGGCTCAAGCCTGTCACCTCAACAAGGGACAGCCTTTCACTCAACCCACAGCCAGGCAAACACTGACAACAGATGCTTCGGATTATGCCTGGGGAGCACACATGGCAGGAAAATGTATTCAGGGCAAGTGGCCCGCAGAACAAAGGCATCTTCACATCAATCAAAAAGAGATGCTAGCTGTACAAAATGCCCTTATGGCTTTCAAGGACCTTCTGCATTCAGGACAACTACACATAAACAAGCAAGGGGGCACTTATTCATATCCCCTCTGCAGACAAGCCATGACCTTGTGGAACACAGCTATAACCTATCAAATTCATCTGCAAGCACAATTCCTGCCAGGAGAGAAAAACACACTGGCAGACGACTTGAGCAGAAACATCATGGATCCGCACGAGTGGAAATTACATCCAAAAGTGTTCAGGATGATAACACAGAAATGGTGGAGCCCGGACATAGATCTGTTCGCATCCCCAATGAATTGCCAGCTACAGAAATTCTGCACAAGGACTTGCCACCCACAAGCATGGAAAGTGGATGCCCTCTCATTCAGCTGGAAAAACCTGCAAGTATACGCTTTCCCACCAATACCTCTCCTTTCAAAGGTACTTATAAAAGCCAGACAGGAAAGGCCAAAGTTGATCCTGATTGCCCCAGACTGGCCACGCCAGCACTGGTACACAATCTTAAAGAATTTAGCACAAGGGCCACCATGGATTTTGCCTCAAATCTCACAACTTCTGACTCAGCAACACAATCAGATACTTCACGGCCAACTCAAGACTTTAAACCTGGCTGCATGGCAGATTCCTTAGTGAAGCAAGCAGTGCCTCTCTCCAAAGCTGTTATGGATGTCATTATGGATGCCAGAAGGCTTAGCACCAGGAAAGCCTATTTGGATAAATGGAAGAGATTCTTTGCCTGGAACCAGGCTCACAGCCTTGACCCTGTTGTCCCAAACATTCCTCAGATACCACATTACTTGACTGAGATGCTGGACAAAGGCCTCTCCTTTTCATCCATTAAGATCCATGCCTCTGCCATCTCTGCTCATTACAACACAGATCCACCAATTTTTTTCTCATCCTTTGCTGAAACAGTACCTCAGAGGGGCTAAAAACATAAGACCGCCCCGTAGAGCACCAACTCCAACTTGGGACCACAACTTCGGCTTGGAAAATAACTTTACGTCCTTTTGAGCCAGCTAACTCAGTAGACTTAAAATATGTCTCTTGGAAAACTGCTCTGCTCCTGGCAAGAACCTCAGCTCGAAGAGTTTCAGAATTACAGGCCCTAATGGCAGTGGAAACTTTCATCATTTTCCACCAAGACAGGGTGTCTTTAAGAACAAATCCTACTTTTATGCCAAAGGTGGTATCAAGTGTGGCTCTAAACCAAACTATTCACTTGCCAACTTTTTATCCAAATCTACAGAACAAAGGGGAGAGACTACTGCATTCCTTGGACATACACAGGCAGTTATGCTTCTACTTGGACAAAATGAAAGCTTTCAGGAAAACTGAGCAATTATTTGTAGCATATGCTGCAGGAACACAGGGAAAAGCCATTTCAAAACAGACCATTTCAAAATGGATAGGGCATTGTATACATTTCTGCTATACACACCATGGAAAAACTGCACCTAACAGCATTAGGTCTCATTCCATCAGGGCAACAGCCACTTCAACTGCCTACCTCAGAGTGCCACCTACCAAGGACATTTTGGAAGCAGCAACTTGGAGTTCTGTACATACCTTCACCAAGCATTATCATCTGCCTCTTTACTCTAAATCCAGAGCTGGCATTGCCACTGCAGTTCTGCAGGGCCTTATAGCTACCCCTAATGCCTTATAGAACCAGCCACCCTACTTCAGCTTTGGGATTCTACCAAAGTGTAATGACTGCAGCAGTGTAACACGATGAACATAGTACAGTTTTATACCTACCATAAATGTAGATGTTCGAGTGTATACACTGCTGCAGTCCAGGTTACCCTCCCTCCTTCCCCTCTTAATTGTTGGTACTTACCCTAGTATTCTACTCCTTGCTACCTATGGGGAGTATTTGCTGGTAACAAAGTATTTGTTTGCTTTTCTTATGTATGTTTTATTAGCCATTTACATTGCCTACCTTTTTGGAGGCACCTGACATCTGGGGCAAGAAAAACTGAAGGAAATGGCGTCGGCTGCATCTTCTATACCCCTGGCGCACTGACGTCAGGGAAGAGGTGACGGCAACCGATGCCGGACTAAGACTTTGGAAAGCGGGCCGACTGCGGTACCGCCTGACTGCAGGATAACCCAAGTGTAATGACTGCAGCAGTGTATACACTCGAACATCTACATTTATGGTAGGTACAAAACTGTACTTTTCATCTGTCTGAGCTGGTGTTAGCTCAGGTTGATATTAAGGATCTCTTGGTGCTAATTGAAACAAGTGTGGGAATTTCTGTAGTGCTCCGGGCTGATTTCTGCTAGTTGGTTCAAATGCCACTCTGATCTCCCCTGGAAAGGGGCCACTGGCCTAGTGAGACTAAACCCAGACAAGAGAAGCTAGAGAGATAGTTGGATAGATAGATTTGGATAGGTAGTTAATTAGCAGGCAAAAGGATAATTTGAATTTTACAGCATGCAGGTATTGTAGTTTTCAATGAGTGCAGTAACACCTGAAGTATTGAACACTATTTCTTGCATTTTATTGTATAACCTGCATTTTACAGTTCTAAATAAATAAGTACATGCATACGTACACAGTTTGCTTAGAAGATACATAACAGCTCCTCATTTTATCTAAGAATAGTCTGTCTTAATGGTAGTTGATTCTTTTTGTCTTGGTTCTCAAGTATTTTATTGATATGCTTGTAGTGGTGTGCATGTTTATTCTCCAGTTGTCTAGCAGTGAGTCTCTCTACATTTTTCCCTCAGATTCTATACCCCCAAGGTGTTTTTTTTTCTCATTCTTCCAGTTATTACGTCTACATCCAAGTTAAATTGCTGAGCTTGTATGTTCTGTAAACAAATGAAAAGTTTTGTGTGCATGCTTTATTTTCTAACTGTCTTAAGCACCTATAGCATTTGTCAAAACTAATCATACTTTTCCCATTTGCAGCCCTTAATTGGGATATTTGTCTGCAGATAACCTGATTACCCAGCCCAAGTTCCAGAGCTTATCCCCTTAACCCCAGCAAGATTTTAGGCAGGTCTATCCTACTTCCATGTAAGGGATGTCATTATCAGAAAGTTGTTAGCTGACCCTCATCTTCAGATCTTTTCTGCTGTGCAGCATCTCTAGCTGGGTATGCTAACAGTGTGGTTAGTCCATTGGTTAGCCTGCTTCCAGCAGCCTTGTAAGTAAAACAATTTACTAAATGTCTGATGGTGACTCTGATTCTGACTTAAATAAAGTGAATAACTGTAGAACATATGGAAAGCAAATTCCTCATAAAGACTTCCACCACCTTTGTTTTATTGTACCTTTGCCCAGAAAATGGCATGGATGCTTGCCCACACGTACTAGTAGTTTAACCAAAAGGATATTTCATAGGAGATTGAAATGTTTCAGTGTTTTCAGTGAAAGGGGCACATGCCTGGTTCTAAGCCACTATGATGCCTTCCAAGGCATCAGGGATATTTCTGCCAAAGAAAAATTATTCTAACAAAAAGGATGGGGGAAAATGCCAGGAGACTGAAGACATCCCATTGGATGATACAGAATTTCCTATGTTTTGTGTTCCAAAGATAGTAAGGCGTTTTGCAGTCCTAGTATTTGTAGCATGTCTTGGCTTTAGGTAGGTGTATGGCACAGTGTTTCTGTAGGTTGCATGTCTATTGGCTTTATCATGCTCTCTTTGAGCAGGATTTTGCCAAGGTGGACAGTTTGTTAGAGGCTTGTGTGCTCATTACTGAAGGGAGAGGGTGATACTATCAGGATATTTGTTTGCAAACAGGTTCCTTTGGGTCAGTTTTTGGTCTTTGTCCCCTTTTCATGATCCGTGGCCTTCAAAACAGTTTTATCTGAATCCATGAGGCACTGAATACTGAACCAGTGCCAGTCAGATTAGTTTCGAGTAGTACTTTGGCCTTCCACTTCCCTGGCACCTTTCCATCTTTTCCAGCTGGTTTAGGATTTTCTGACTTTTTTGAAATCTAAGCAGTGAGTAGTTCTAGAAGTCCCAGAAGTGTCTGGCACCCCTTCTAAAAAAAGAAAATTTGCAGATTTCAAACTGGGTGGCTGCTGTTAATTCACCCTTTGACACCCGAAGTCCCCAGAATTAACTTTTCCTAGTAAATTCTTGATGTACTAAAACTAAGGTCAGACTAAATGCTAAAAAGTGTAGTATCATCAATACGTTACCTTTGAATTCTGTTGCTGAAGATTTGGATTTCCCCGACTGTGAAGCAGATGAATTGGCTTGTGTAAACCATATTCCGTCTGCTGCTCGCTTATTATTCTTACACTGAGGACACCCTTTTCTCCATCTCCACCAGAAGGTTTCTCTGTCAGGTACATTCTTCATAAGATGGAGGAGGTTTTTAGTGGGATGCAGAGGATTATACAGATGCCCAGCGCAGATATATAGCTTTTCATTAAGCTGCCCGAACTAAAATTTCTCAGTGTCCTAAAGTTCAAACTCCTAACCCACCAAAGCCTCCAGTTGCTGCTTTAACTGCAAACCTTCATGGTTACACTAAATCTAGATCTAAAGGATGCCTACATTGACAAAGTTCAGAGAAGGTGACTAAAGTTTGTCTTGAGGGTTAAAGAGGACATTTCACTACTTGTCCTTTGGCTTGCCTACTTCACCTAGAGTTTTTATTAAGTGTATGACTCCAGTAATAGCTTTTAGCAAGACAAAGGATATTCACATCTATCCTTACCTTATCCAGGCTCATTCATTGGAGGGGATAACCCGAGAGTTGGATTTTGCTGTAAGCTGCTGCAGGGATCTGGGCCTCTCAGTCTGAAGAAGTCCATCTTTCTTCCCAGTGACATGTGTGAATATGAGTCTCCAATAAGCCTTTTTCACAGAGTGATTTTTTTCAGAATGTCATTCAGCAGGAGAGAGCTTAAGCAAAGAAATTTCTCAAACTGCTGAGTTATAAGGCTTTATGCGTTATGGTGACGCACATGGCCTGCCTGCACACACAAGGAAACAGTAATAACTCTGAAACCAATGATGTTCACATTATCAGTCTTTATTGATGAAGATTCTTCTCCTCCCATGCTTCAGTGTAAAAGAAATGATGACAGTATTAAAGTAATGGAATATAATAACAGAGAGGAACAAACTTTTACCTGCTGCACAGGTTTCTCATGCAACCTTTGGAAGTAGCAGTGGCATGACTCTTCTCAACCTGCATCCTCTTCCAGGAGAATCTTGTAGAAGAAAGAGATGAGCAGTTTTCAGACTTTCATAAATGGATGCTAAACAGGGATGTCTTTGCTATGAGTGTATGGTGCCAGAAATGGATCTTTTTGCTTCACCTCTTAACAGGCAACTGAAGATGTTATGTTGGGTAACAGTAACTTCTAGGGATGGAAGGACAGGCATATTTTTCCTAGCTTGAATAATTCTGTTTCTCTGTCTTTCCTTCTGTGCATTTGATCCCCAGGGTACTGCTTAAAAGTCAAGGAAGGCCAAAATTGCCATTCTTTCTTATTTCTTATACAATCTAGCAAGGGAGAAGTGAAAGATGTGATCTCGGAGTTTGGAACCTCTATCAGAAAATACAGGTTTGTTGGTATTTCTTTGTACCATCATTGGTACAGGCCCCTCCCTTCCCCTTAGGTAATTTAAATACCATCATTGGTATTCTCTTTCTCCTTTGAGTATACTTTCTACTTACCATTGTTGGTAAATTTAAAAAAAAAAAATCCTTCCATTTCTGTGTGCGTGTGTGTGTATACCTAGTCGTGAAAGGATGTTTCTTCTTGTTTGGTTACTGTTTAATTGCTGTCAACTAGATTTTTCATAATGGCTGACAAGAAGGGCACTACTAGTGTTTAACACTGTGATAAATGTAGCAGCAAGATGCCAAGCTCTGATGGGCATCTCTCTTGTCTGTTGTCTGAGTACCACATTTGAAGGTTCAACCTCTCTGCAAGCTCTGTAAAGGCTTTACTGCCCGCACCTTAGCTGAGTGCAAGAACAAATTAATCTTAAAGGGTCTGTTGAAAGCACCTTTCTCGGAGGCTTTATCTGAGGCGGAGGTCTCAACCCCTCCTAAAAAGAGACTGAGAAGGAGCCATTCAGTGCCATAGTCTCCTCAGTCCCAGAAATCAAAACCAACTAAGGCCCAGATTCATATGGAATCAAAACCGAAACATGGCAAAATGACTTAGACGCCTACCTCTGCACCAGACTCCAAAACTCCATGCATGGTGCTGTCCTTGACTATGGAACTGGCAACCACTACTATTCCCACGGTACCGACCCCTTCCATGGTACCACAGACCCTCTCTGCACCAGCAGTAGCCTTTCCTTAAAACTGGTCACCCCCCCCCCCCCCCCAGTCATCCCAACTTTCTGGTCTTCTGACCATGGTACCGAAGGTAGAGACACTGGCCAGGACCTGATATTCTCCATCAGTTGACCCTTTTGTTGGACAACAGCTAAGTCCATTCCTTGACCGGCCTGAATCTCCATTGGGGATGCCAACCTGTTCCACCAGGAGCCATTTGAAGCTCGACTTAGTGAGACTTGTGAATCGGCTCCAAGCGACGAGAGGTATCTCAACTCCATCTAGGAACTCCCTCCGAACTGGTGCCGAGGGTTTTTCTCCACAGACTCCAACCTGTGTTCCTCCTTCAACCTCCCTGTAGGTCTTGGAGTCCTCTATGCCTATCCTGGTGCCAGCTTCTTTGGTTCCACTGGTAGATCTTACTGTGGTTCCAGAACCTACCCTGTGGACCACCACTCAATTGGAGCTGATCCATTCTCAAGACCATGACTGGTTTGTCTGTACTGTGACCCCTAGAATGGCACTGATTTTTTTCTATGGTGCCAGTTGCTTTGGCAGCTTCAAGTCCTCTCGCGGCTCCTTTCCTGAAGGGCTGATCGGAGCGAGATGTGACCTCAGTTCCAAAGTTGTCTCTCTGTTTCGGGCTCCCATCCTTCTTCAGGCGGGCTTACCTTCCAGGTTATGGAGAGAGCAGTCACCTTAGCAGGCTCACAGTTGGCCCCTTCGGCACTGGATTGTTACATATACATGTCCTTTGGTTCGCAGCTGACAGTCCACTGCACTGAGACATTGGGCACGGGAGTTGCAAGATACCCTACCGCAGGACACCCTCTCTTCAGACATTGCCCCTGAAGAGCCACCCTGTAAGAGATTGTGCAAGAGGAAGCACATTGATTCCCCTGAGGAATCTCATCGAAGATGGATTACGATGAGAGGGAAGAGTCCCCACGCTTGATCCTGAGGTTGTAACCTTTGGAGACGTACTGCAGATCCTAAAACAGAGGGGTGACTGGAAGCCCACCTAACCTTCCTCTGAGGATTCTTGTATTCTTGCAGGCTTTCCGTGCTCTACCCTCTACTTCCTGGGTGACCCCACATGCGAAAGAGTTGGTCAAGCTTGTCATGCAGCATGCCTGGTAGGCCCCTGACACCATTGAGCCAATCCCTTGGAGACCGGGCAAAATACTCTCACCTCCAGAGGATCAGCCCCATTGGGCCAAAGGCTTGGCAGTAGGTGCTATAGTGGTGGCAGCGGCTACAAGGAAAGAACTCGCAGAGGAGAGTCCTGCTGTCTGTCCTCCAAACAGGGAGTCTCGGATGATGGACAGACTAGGGAAGCGGGTTTATTCATCAACTATCTTTGCCATACAGTGGTTGAATTACTTTGCACATATTACCCATCTCCAAAGGGACCTGATCACAGAACTCTCAGTAACCTTAGGAGGAGCAGTGTCTGTTGAGGTATGTGACAAAGTTGCCTCACAGCTTGCCACCATGGAATCCATATCTAACTCGTCCATACGATTGATTGCGTATACAACCGAAGGTGAGGCCAGAGCAGTGGGTGTAGGCGTTGTCATGAGACGTCATGCCTGGATGCGCTTGTGCGACTTTGCGGACCCGTTCAAATTTCCTTAGTCAGCGCTGCTGTTGATCCTTCCTCTCTCTTTGGTCCAAAAGTTAGACACACTAGCTAGGTGTGAGAAGAGATGGCAAGACCCTGTCTGCTGTGGGCATATGTTTTTCCACTCCCTAAAGATCCTACACTAGGAATCAGAGAAGTGGAAAGATGTGGTTCAAGAAATCCCAAGGGCCTTTCCATGATGCACGTGGCGAGTTTTCCTCCCAGGACAGAGGGGGGAACTCGTCAGGAAGACACCCCCCCCCCTCTGAGGCAGAGGAGGTCTGTATAACCAGGGGTCTAGAGATTCCTTTTCTGGATAGCCCTACCAGCGCTCCTGAAGAGTGGCCCGATTGCTTGCATCTGGAAGCAGTCGAGGGATGATTATCTGTGCACTTAACTTCTGGCAATCATCATCTGCACCAATGTATCCGTTATTGAATGCCAGGCTATCACATCCCCTTCGATCCTTACCTGAGGCCGCAAAGGCGAATCCCTGATGTTCTACCCAGTCATGGGGATGCAGCAGCGCAAGAAATTCAAAAGCTGCTCAAGAAAAGTCATCCAAACAGTCCCACCAGACCAGATAGAATCCAGATTTTACTCCAGGCTCTTTTTAGTGCCAAAAAAGACAGGAGACTGGAGGCCAGTTTTAGACCTCAGCATCTTAAACAAGTTCATCAAACGGACAAAATTCCAGATGGTCACAGTTCAGTTGGTCTTTCCATTTCTGGAAAAAGACAATTGGATGTGCTCAATAGACCTCCAGGATGTGTATTCCCATATGAAAATGGACAAACGCTTCAGGAGATATTTCTTCTTCTGGCTGTGAGTCTGTCATTAACAGTTCCGAAAGCTGCCCTTTGGTCTCTCCACAGTCCCCAGAGTGTTCACCAAATGTACGGCAGGGTAACAGCTCACTTGAGACTGTAAAGATTCTGGGGTTTCCATAACTAGACGATTGATTCCTTACCTCTCCTACCAAGCATCTACTGCTTCTAGCCTTGCACTTCACCCTACAGCTAGCACAGCTCTTGGGGATCTCAAACAAAGAGAAGTCGAAACTAGTACTTACTCAAAGCCTTGAATTAATTGGAGCAACATTCGACACAAGGTTGTGCCTCGTCGTTCTTCCTCTTCACAGACTAAGATCTCAACTCCAAGTGATGCTCTGTCCGGACCAAGTCCCAGCTTGTCCAGTCTTTCAACTGCTAGGATCAGTGGCAGTAACGATCACTTTAGATGTCCTATTCCAGTGTTGCAGTTGTCTACTAGTGGGTTTACCCTTCATCCATTCAGCTTGTCTGGTCAGGTTTCCAAAGCTTTTCCAGTCCCTCTTGGTGCATCAGATGTCTGATGTGGAGGCAGGTACATGGACCATAAAGGTGATGTCTGTACACACCAGCCCTCAGAACCTTTCAGCCGCCAGCTGTAAGCCAGGTGTTCCTGCTACTCGCGGACATCGGATCTGTTTTGTATTGAAGATAAGTACCCAGTTGTGGCCTTTTTCTTAGTCCTTTTGTATTTTGTAGTCTGTTCATGTCCGGTAAGAGTAAGTGCAACTGTGGTTGTCAAATTCCACATAAAGACACCCATGATCAGTGTCTCTTTTGTCTGGGTAGGGATCACGATTACAAAAACAGTGCCATCTGTAAATCGTTCGTTCCCAAGACCCTTCGCCACTGCTTACAGGCTCACTATTTGTAGCTTGAGAACCGGCGCCTAAGACAGATAGCTCTTGGTATGGAAGCTGCCTCTGATGCCCCATCCAAACCACTAAGGAAGAGGGCCAAGTCCATGCGGCCTACTTCCACTGAAGAACAAAAAGTAAAGGACTCCACTGAAAGCACTGCCAAAAATCCAAATAATAAATCCAAAAGTAAGGCAAGTACTACCACGCCGTGTATGAAACAACTTCACTTTATTAAAACAATTAAAGCAGTATCATAAGCGCTTTCGGGTAAATCCCTTCATTAGATGATAAAACAGTAGTAAAAGCATAGTATCTGATATAGTACAACACAACCAACGAAAATCAATACTTTACCCTTATTTTTTGCTAGAGCTGGTTTTAAAGGGACAACATCATTTAATCCTGGGGCTTTATCAGCTCCCAGTCTAAGAATCCATTGCATCTCTTTGTATTCGGTTTCATTATATGTCACCTGTTCTTTGACTTCTATTTACAACACATACAACCATGAAGGCAAATACATGCTCACTATGCAATTCTATATGCTTGTACAGTGCATTATGTTCTTTTCTTAGCCTTGTTTCTGCTAGATGCTTAAAAATTCTATCTTTGTTTGCAATTTGTTTTTCCTACATAATATGCAGTACACTGTTGACAGTTTGCAATGTAGACTACATTTTGCGTGTTGTAGTCAGCATACATATTCAAAAAATAAATGTGAAGTTGCTCGAATTCACCGTTCATTCTTTACTGATGCGTTCGGAGCTGATCCCTCGGCTCCGGGATGGCTAATTACAAAGTTCGTGGTCTTCAACTAGCTTAAGGCCAAGTCTCTATCCCATGAGGCACCTAGAATTATCTCAGATCTAGTTTGCCGCTGCAACAGATCGGAGGTTCTGCATTACCTCAGGCCAGTAAAACTGTTTTTTTCTACTTACTTATATTGATATTTAGATGGAAAGTTTCAATAGTTTTATAAGCTCTTACAGCTTTATTGGTGTGTTTACCTACATTTATTCCCTTCCCTTCCCTTAGTGTGCTTTAAAATTTCTAGTTGGCCTCTTCTTTTAGGCCTAGTTTAAAAAACTTTTTCTAATTACTAGAGTGTTTAGTCAGTGACATTTTGTCACATTTTATAATAAATAGTTTATAGTTATTTTCTGTGTGGTGTGTTTAGCCTTAATTTTATTTTAAAAGACTTGAATTTAATAATTACAGTTGAAGTTTTTGTTAGTTAACAGTAGTTTTGTGGGATTTAGCTATTTAGAATATTTAGACAAATGTGCTGTGTCTTATAGCAGCTATCCTCTTTTTATTTGCATAGTCTGTTCATATTGTGTGTTTTGGACAGTTTGTGGTGACAGTAATTTACCTTTTCCTGTCACTCTTATGTTTACAATTAGCATTACTGTGTGTGTGTGTGTGTGTGTGTGTGTGTGTGTGTGTGTGTGTGTGTGTGTGTGTGTGTGTGTGTGTGTGTGTGTGTGTGTGTGAGACTCTTGTGCCTGTTTTTATTTAAGGCTGTTATTGATAATTACTGTTTACAGTTTTTTGTGGCAACAGTAATTTTCTCTTTGGGAGTACAATGGCTGACCAAGAGAAGCATCCCAAGTCAAGTTTCAAAAAGTGCCCAAAATGTGGCTAAAAGATGTCTGTAACAGACAGCCATGTACATTGTGTGTATTGTCTAGGAGCTCTGCATTTACAGGATAGCTATTCTACATGCCATTCCTTCTACTCCAGGGTCCTACAGGAAAGGAAAATGCAATTAATAGACAGAGGTTTGTTGAAACTGTCCTTCCAAGAAGCTTTGAGCGACCAAGATGGATCCAGCAAGTTCTCAAAGTTGTCTTAAGACTTCTGACTCAAATCAAAAAAATCTTCAACTTTGGCTCCACTGCCATCGGAACCGATAGTCTTTTCTTTTCGGAGCCGGTCCCCAGTCTTGGAACTGGTATCTGAAACTCCTAAGAGTCCATTATTACAGTCGGTACCACCTTCTGTGCCTTCATCTTGGTGGTGCAGAAGCTGTTATTGGCACCCGGCCTTGGCAAAAATTTTATCGGCTTCTGCCCAACTGGCTTCAGAGCCGAAGACCCTTACACCAGCTCAAACTGTTCCTCCTTCGAGCCATGCTGGTCCTTCAGAGCCGGAGGAGTCGGACCTGTTGATCGTGGAACCCTCGGACCCGACTCCTGCTCCAATGTCTTTGGTTCCGTTATCTCTGACATCTTCGGTGCCGATCGTAGACTCTAGGAGCTGACCCTCTCTGGTCGGGTCTGGGGAGGACAGACTGACTTGTTTCTGGTTCTGCCTCTTGGGACTTTGGCACGGATGAGCTCTGCTCCTACTTCTGGTTCAGAGCCCACTGTGTGCCAGGGGTATAAATGATTTCGTCGGTTCCATCGCATTGGAGCAGAGGTGCTTTCAATGCCATGAGGAGAATCATGTCTCCTAAGACATCCTCGACCTCGGGTCTGGCTTCCTCCTCCCCTAAAGCACCTGTCTGCTTCTGCCTCACACATCCTGACTAAGCGTAGAGACCCAGAGCCTCAGGATACCCCATTGAGTGGCCGTTGCTCTTCCGAGACCTCAAGAGAAGCCCCCACTGATGAGGTTCCCAGGAAGAGATTGTGTAAGAGGAAACATCTAGACTCCCCACAGGAGTCTTTAGCATCTGATATTGACTTGGATGAGTCAGAAGGAGAGACCCCATGGTCCCCCCTCTGAAAATATCTCATCCGCTGAGCTACTTGAAATCCTGTGGCAGAGGGGTGACTGGCAGTCCAAAAGCCCTACTGAGGATGAGTCAGTTCTCCTGAATGCTTTTGGATCTCAGCCCTCCGCCTCTTGGGTGTCCTTCGCCCTTCGATGAGCTGGTCTCGCGAATGGCGTGGGAGTCTCCAGATACTATGGAGCCTGTCCCTAGGAGGCCTGATAAGTTAATTTCTGCCCCCCCTTAAAAGTTGTGCTAGTTGATGCCATGGTGGTGGCAGCAGCCACCAAAAAGGAAATGTCTGAAACTTCCTCATCTATACATCCTCCTAACAGAGACTCCAGGATCATGGATAGATATGGGAAGTGCATGTTTAGTTCAGCGACTTTTGCTCTTTATTCACTCGACTATTAAACCCATTTTACCAGGTTACAAAGAGATCTCCTTAAAGAGCTAGGAGATGCTCTTCAGGGTACAGTAGCTGCAGGAGCTACCGACAAAGTTGCCACCCAGCTTGCTACCCTCAATTCTATAGTAAACTCATCCATGTGCCTCATTTCATATGCAGTTGATGGAACGAGTAGGGCAGCGGGTACAGGAGTTGCTCTTAGGAGACACTCCTGGATGTGCTTGTGTTCCTTCACGGAGCCCTTAGAGTCATCCTTCATGAATACTCCCGTTGGCTCGTCCCTTTTCAGGCCTAAAGTGAGGGAAACCTTAACCAGGTGTGAGCAGGATGGAAAGACTCAGTCTGCTGTTGGGGTTCATTTTTCCACCCCTACCTGACCCTATCCTAAGGATCAAAGGGGAGGAAAAATGTGGTTCCGAAAAACCCAAGGAGCTTTTTAGGACACACGTGATGAGTCCCCCTCCAGAGGCAGAGGAGGGGGCAATAATGGAAGATGCCACCCTCAAGGCAGAGGGGGGTCGCAACACCAGGGTGCCAGAGATCACTTCTACTGGAAGCCCTACCAGCGCTCCTGAAAGGAGACTCGACTATCCTGCTCAGGAGGCAGTCGGGGGTCGCTTATCTTTGTACCCAGACGCTTGGCTCAAAATAAAAGACAGCTGGGTACAAAGTATAATTTCCAGAGGATACTTCATCCCATTCACCACACCCCCCACTCATAAGAAAAATACCAGACAGTCCACCCAGTTACAGGGAACAAGCAACAATAGATGTCCAAACGTTGCTAAGAAAGAGTCATCCAACCAGTCCCAGCAGATCAGACAAGATCCGGAACTTACTCAAGATTCTTTTTAGTTCCAAAAAGACGGGGGACTAGAGACCCATATTGGACCTCAGCAGACTGAACAAATCTGTAAAGAAAGAGAAGTTCTGGATGGTCACGCTTCAGTCTATACTTCCCTTCTTAGGGAAAGACAATTGGATGTGCTCGATAGATCTCAAGGATGCGTGCCACCACATAACAGTGGCCAGGCCATCCAGGGATCATCTGCACTTCCGGCTGGGAGCCATTCATTACCAGTTTCGAGCCCTGCCCTTTGACCTCACTACAGCCCCCACGAGTGTTCAAATGCATCGCAGTGAATCACGGCTCACCTGAGGCGTTTAGGATTCCAGGTGTTTCTGTACCTAGATGATTGGCTCCATATCGCCACCACTAGGCATCAACTCATCCAGTCCAGGGAGTCCACTCTACAATCAACTGGGCATTACAGTCAACTCAGAAAAATCTGCCTTGTCACCATCACAGCATATCGTTTTTATCGTGGCAGAACTGGACGCCACCACCACCACCACACTAAGGCTTCCAATAGAAAGAGTCTTTCTTCTTTGTCAGCGTTCTGATATCCAGAGACAAAGCTCCAGCATCAGAAGTTTTGAAATTGTTAGGCCTGATGGCAGCAGCAGTTCTAGCCATACCACTAGGTCATATGCACATGCGGATACTACAGTGGCTGTTCACTCAATGGTCTTACCAAGAGCTTCCCATATCTCACATGATGATCACAAATTCCTGCAAAAAAGGATCTTCAGTGGTGGTTGACCTCAGTTCGTCACAATAGGACGCCCATTTGTGCTATCCTCTCCAGCAGCCGCTGTAACCACAGGTGCTTCCCTGATAGGGTGGAGGGGGGTATTTTCAGGGAAAGACAGCCCAAGGCACATGGACCGATCAAGACTCACATCTGCATATCGATGTCCTAGAGATGAGAGCAGTACTTCCTCGAGGTACGATTGCGATTCAGACAGGCAACATGTCAGTGGTCTGGTATTTGAACAAACAAGGAGGAACCAGGTCTTACCCCCTTTGTTGCGAGGCTCTAAGTATGGCATTGGGCTATTTCCACCCAGCTCTTTCTGTTGGCAACACACATCCTGGGGAAATCCAACGTGATAGCAGACAAGCTGAGCAGAGTGATTTTTTTGTGCCAAGAGTGGTCCCTCAAGAAAGTAATAGACAGGATATTCCGTAGGTGGGGCCAGCCTTGCTGTGACCTTTTTGCCAGTCACATGAACACGAAATGCTAAAGCTACTTTGCCCTGATTCCCCCTCCGGGAGAAGCCCCAAGGAATGCACTCATACACGATTGTCCTCCGGGTCTCCTCTATTCATTTCCACCAATTCCGTTGATACCCAAGGTTCTACAGAAAGCAAAAACCTTGGGAAGGACCATCATTCTAATAGCCCCTCATTGGCCTCATCAGGTTTGGTTCCCCTTACTTCGACTTCATCTTTTGGAGGAACCTTGGATTCTGTACCCCAGTTCCAGACCTTCTGACACACTCTGGGGAACTTCATCCCTCTCTGCAGTCCCTGAAGCTGACAGCTTGGCTGCTCCAATTCCCATGATAGCCAGGTTCCATAACCTTTCCAAGACTAAGCAAATTCTCTTATCCTCTCATAAATCTTCTATGAGGAAGCTATACCTTAGCAAATGGAAAACATTTTCTATGTGGGCCTCTAAAAACAGTATTGTTCCTTACCAAGCCCCTATGGCCTCCATTTTAGAGTTCTTGAATATGATTTTCAACAAAGGAGCTGCAGCAGCAATAGTTCATGTGCAACTGGCTGCCATTTCTAATTTTCGTCTTGGTTTCGAAGGATTGAATATTGTGTCACACAAGTTATCCAAAGCCTTTCTCAAAGGGACCTTTCATATTAGACCACCTGTGAAATCTCCCTATTGTCCACGGAATCTAAATGTTATACTTTCCCATATAATTCTCCCGCCATTTGAACAGGCTTCCTCATGTGACCTTAAATTTTTGTCATGGAAAACCATCTTTTTAGTAGCTATTACTTCTGCCCGCAGAGTGTCAGAGCTTCAGGCTTTATCCATCAAGCCGCCTTTGATATTCCATGCTGACACTTAGAACAAACCCCTTCTTCTTGCCCAAAGTTTGCACTGAAACTAATCTCAACCAAATTATTGATTTGCCAGTCTTTTTCCCCAGCCATTCAAACAATTTAGAGTACATGCTGCACAAACCTGATGTTCACAGACAGCTCAATTTTTATTTGGATGGAACAAAAGATTTCTGGAAATCAGACCAGCTCTTTGTTTCATTTTCAGACTCCAGGAAGGGTAGACCAGTGGCTAAAGCAACTCTTTCTAAATGGTTATCTGATTGCATCACCTTTGCTTATTCAGCTGCTAACATGCCTTTACAGCATAAAATTAAGGCTTACTCAACCAGAGCTGTTTCTACATCCTCTGCTTTTTCTGCCAGACTTTTTATTGATAACATTTGCGCAGCAGCCACTTGGTCAAAACCTCATATCTTTATCACTCGTTGCAAAGTTGACAAGGCCTCCAGGGACAGGGCTTCCTTTGGATCCACGGTCCTGAGAAATATACTCCCGTGAGCCACCAGAGGTTGATGGTGCTTGCGACGCTACCCATCAGTAAAGAAAGAACGGTGAGAGAGAACAGCTTCACATAAAGAAGTTATGTACTTAACGTAATGTTCCATATGAGTTGTTCATCTCGCCTTCATTGTTACATCCCTCCCTCCTACCCCCTCCTGGGCTGTTAGATGACAGAGATGCTGGATCAATCCTGGTTGCTCAATCCTGCTATACATTTTCTTGGGAGTGAAAGAATGACATATGGTAGTATTATACACAATAAACAAGAACTGAGGTAACTCAAGGTGCATCATGGGATAGGGACTTTGCCTCGAGCTATTTGAAGACCTCGAGCTTTGCAATTGGCCAACTCTGAGCCGAGGGATCGGCTCCGAACCCATCAGTAAAGAATGAAGGCGAGATGAACAACTCACATGGAACGTTATGGTAAATACATAACTTCTATTTCTTGCTGGTCCTGGGGTGTGTAAAACAGTTTCCTTGTAAAATGTGATTACAGGCTTTACAATGTAGGCATGGATAAGTCCCCTTCTTAATGGCTGGGTTTTTAAATTGCATTGGTTCTTGACACAAAATATCTTTCAAATAAGTCTAGGTTGTGTCCCTACAACTAGTTATATTCTCATCTGTTAACAGAATTTTCCAGTTGTCTCTAATTATATTACATATACCACCTATATCATTACTGTATGTTAAACTTATTTTCAAACCTTCATTAGCTTTTTGAACCAGTGTATCTACTTTGTTAGACCATTTTTTACCTCTATGTAAACATGGTTTTGCACTTTTTCTATACAGACTGCTGTTGTCCACTTCCTTTTTCAGTAGATTTTTGTTATAGCCTCGTACTTGAAAATTATTCTTTAAAGAGTCCAATTCCTGTATAAAGGAATTTTCATTCATACAAAGTCTGGATATTCTACAGACTTGTCCCTTGACTATGTGTTGAAACACATGTCTGGGATGCATGCTATCAAATCCAAGCATGCCGTTGGTCCAACAAGGCTTCCTATATAGTGAGGTCTCTACCTCCCCGTATTCTTATTGTTCCAGCGCAACTTCCCAGCTAAGACACAATTTATAAGAAAGGCCTCAAGGCCATCAGCCCTACCCCCTAGGTGTAGAAGGCCTCCCAGGAATCGGTGTTCAGCCAAGGACTTCTCAGGCCTCTGGCCAGAGGCCTTACTTTTCAAACAGGGCAGGCAGTGTCTGACTGCCTGCCACATTTCCTCCTACCACCTCCTGCCAGCACCCCCTTGTCCACCCGTCTCTTTCTCACTTACTCCTGCCTGGTCCCTAGTAACAACAGACAAATGGGTCTTGGCCATCCTGAGGGATGGATGCTTTGACTTGGATCTCTCCTCCTCCAAGACTGCCTAGCCCACCCCTTCCTGCATCCCAATGGTTCCTCCTACACCAGGTCTTAACCTGCTATTGCAATGCACCATAGAATCAGTCCCCTCCCACCTTGCTCGGGGGAAAGGTTTCTACTCGAAAATCTTTCTGGTGCCCAGAAAGGAAGGACCATGGTAGCCCATCCTAGATCTCTCCCACCTGAACCTCTTCTTAAAGGTTCCCTCCTTCAGGATGCTCACCTTACCCACTCCCTTATCCCTCATTCTCCCTCAGGCCTTCATGGTATCCCTGGACATAAAGGAGGCCTATCTTCACATCCACATAAAGCCTACCTCCAGGAAATATCTCTGATTCATAGCAGGTTCTTCTCACTTTCAGTTCTGTGCATTGCCTTTTGGGCTGTCCACCGCCCCAAGGGTATTCAGAAAGTGCCTAGCCCCAGTCATTGTGTACTGCAGGACAAGGGGAATACAAATATTCCCATACCTAGACAACCTACTAATTCAAGCAGTGGATGTCGACCCTTCTTGTTCACACCAAGGACCTCCTGATCCTGCTGCAGTCCCTAGGGTTCCTGATAAACTACCCAAAGTCTCAGCTCCATCCTACACAGGACATTGTCTTCCTGGGGTGCAGAATCAGGACAGACAGCATGACCTCCCTCCTGGAAGAAAGGGTGGTGTCCCTTTCCCATCACTTTGTCTGCCCTCCATTCATCA
This sequence comes from Protopterus annectens, assembly GCF_019279795.1. Lineage (NCBI taxonomy): Eukaryota > Metazoa > Chordata > Ceratodontiformes > Protopteridae > Protopterus > Protopterus annectens. Next base: position 1,828,645,525 of record NC_056741.1, read on the forward strand.
GCCCTCACTGCGAGGGTATTCCTAAGACTTCTGGGATACATGGCAGCTACTACCCCCATGTTGCTCTTAGCGAGGTTACACATGAGAAAATTTTAGTGATACTTTCGCTCGGTGTGGACCCCGCATTCACATCCTCTAGAATTCAGGGTTCCACTCCTCCCCTGTCTTCACCAAGAATTAAAATGGTGGCTTGCCCAAGTTTCCCAGAGTCCAGGCCTGCCCCTGCAAATGCCCACCCCTTCCCAGATCATGCACACAGATGCCTCAGACCTGGGCTAGGGGGCAACTGTGGGTCTAAGGACAGTGCAAGGTTTGTGGACAGACACACACAAACAAATGCACATCAATATCAGGGAAATGACAGCAATACTCCTCGCCCTGTAGGACTTCCAACCTTATCTCCAGCAGGGCCTCCTAAAATCTTCACAGACAACACCACAGTGATGTGGTACCTGAACAAGTAAGGAGGGACAAAGTCCTACCTCCTATGCAGACTAGCTCAACAGGTATGGGATCTGGCTGTCTCTCGGGGAATCTTCCTCCGGACAGCCTACATCCCGTCCCAGCATAACTCTCAGGCAGATTCACTAAACGGAACCATGTCAGACAGCCACAAATGGATGCTGTCAAGAGAGGTGTTCCTAGATCTCGTCCACAAGTGGGGTATTCCTCAGATAGACCTGTTTGCTTCCTCCATAAACAGGCAACTCCAGATCTACTGCTCCAGAACTCACGACCCGAGGGTATTGCAAAAAGAGACACCTTCTCAATGTCATATATAGGGAAGTTCCTGTATGCATCCCCCCTTATCTCTGATCCAGAGGGTCCAACTGAAATTTCAGCAGGACCCACCAACAATCTTGCTGGTGACCCCCTATTGACCAAGGCAGCACTGGTTCCGTCTGCTTCAACTGTCCAAGGGCAATCACCACAAGTTACCCCCGCTCAGTGGCCCTACTCACACAGCACAAGGGGACACAGATACACCCACAGTGGTGGTCTCTGCACCTCTCCCTTTGGCGGATAGGATTCTGATTCCATTCAGACACCTGTACAATGAAAATGTGCTTTCAGTCCTGCAGGATGCCAGGAAACCCAACACAAGAAAATCTCATCTCCAAATGGGAAAGGCTTTCCTCCTGGTGTCATAAAAGACAGATGGAGCCACTCGACAGTGACTTGCCTCTGATTCTGTTCTACCTGTGTGAACTGCTGAAGACAGGTTGTAATACTCCTCTTTAAAAGCACACTTTTCTGCCATTTCTGCCTGCCTGCCTATAGATCTTCCGTTGGCATCCAGATTCCTGAAGGGGGTTCTGCACCTAAGATCTCCCAGGAAACCATCCCCTCCTCCCTGGGATCTTAATTATGTGCTAGAAAAACTCACTTTACCAACCTTTGAACTGGCTGACAAGGCAGCCTTAAAGTTTTGCATGTGGAAAACAATCCTGCTAGTAGTTTTGACATCAGCCAGGAGGGTCTCAGAACTTCATGCCCTTTCCTGATTTTCCATATGGACGAGGTTACTCCAAGAATAAAAACCCTTCCTTCACCCACAAGGTGGTCAACAACCTTTCCTTGAATCAGGCTATCCATCTGCCTACTTTCTTCCCTCACCTACAGAGTGACAGTGAGAGAGTCCTTCATTCCCTGGATGTCCACAGACAATTCAGATTCTATTTGCATAAAGTTAAACCTTTTCACAAATCAGACCAACAGTTTTCCACTCCAGGGTTCTGGGGAAAGCGGTGGGCAAACAGACCATTTCAGCCTGGATTTCCAAGGCTATCTCCTTTTGTTGCACACACCATGGGAAGACGCTTTCAGGCAATGTCAGGGCCTACTCCACAAGAGCTATGGCCTCATCTCAGGCCTTTTTCAAAGCCCTGGACATTAACTCCATTCTGGAAGCAGCCAGTTGTTCCTCTTTGCACACCTTCACCAGACACTGCAAACTGGACCATATTTCCAAAGCCAGGGCTGGTTTTGCCAGGGCGATCCTGCATGGATTCCTGGAGTTCTCTACCAGGCCATCCCACAACCTTTAGTGAGCTTTGATATTTACCCACTAGTAGAGTACTGCAACATGGAAGAGAAGGACATCTATGGTTATGGTAAGTTTTTACACAACTTTCCTATGTCCTTCTAGTCTCAGTTGCAGTATTCATACTGTGGGATCCTCCGCTTTAGATGACCTGAACATCAGCTCCTGTACAAAAGCTTTCAGCCTGGTTGCTGCAAGTGCATCGGATGTCGCACGTAGGGTCATAAACCAGGGACCTTAAATGTCACATCTGCGCGCATAGACCACAGAACGTTTCTGCCGCAGTCGAACATCAGATCAGTCGCTCACTCCTCTTTATCAAGATGTCTAAAGCTAAGTACCCCTTTGGGGATTTCTTACTGATATTGTTGCTTGCAGCTTGGTTAGCTGCCTTTTACTTTAGCCGATGTCAACTGCGAAAGGTAAATGTCGATGTGGACCTCAAATTCCACATGAAGACACCCACTACTGTTGCATCTTCTGTCTAGGCCAGGAACAAAATCATACTACCTGCGCCATCTGCCAGTCATTTTGTCCCTAAAATTCTTAAAAGCCGCTTGGCTGACCTTAACCTGTATTTAGAAAATCAAAGGCTTAAAAAACTAGCCCTTAGGATGGATCCAAAATCGGCTGAACTGATGGAACGTCCAAAGAAAAAGATGAACATTTCACAGCCTACCAGCACTGCCTCTCTGTCGTCGGAAGCCCCGCCAACCACCAATATAGGGTTTGAGGGACGCCTTGTAGAGCCTTCTGCTTGTACAGCCACCCTCAAGGTAGCTGTTCTCAAAGCGCTGGCTGACACATCCACGGAGATAACTCGGACATCAGTTACTCCCGATGTTGAGGGGGGACCAGGTTCTACCAGATGCCCTTCAGGATCCTTCAGCATAGAGCCTAGGCCTACCCGGTCTACAAAAACTACTACTCCTAAAACAAAAGTAGAAAACTAAGCATTTATCTACCCTACCTGATAGTCAATCGGACTGGCAGTCCTTTAATCAATCCCTGATGCAGGCCTTCATGGCCCTAATGCCTACACCATTATCAGCTCCCTCCATTCCTTTGCTCAGTCCAGGGCCTACTGCTTCTGCCTCAATTCTACCTACCCCCCAGGAAGAAGAGGCCCTCTCACCTGGCTCTGAGGAGTCTCATCTCCTGTGCTTCACAAATAGCTTCACCCCTGAAATCATCTCCAGATGAGAATTCTATTGAAGGAGACTCCTCCAGAGGATATTACATTTGGTGAAACCGTCACCAGGATGAAGGAATACTTCAAATGGGATTCTTCCCAAATGTCAGAAACTCAAAAAAAGATACTTAGGAAGGGTGATTCAACCTGCAGAAATTCAATCGGCCATTCCCTCGGTAATCCCTACTTACCTTTATGCATTTCCTTCATGCTCAAAGAACCCTGACTCACAGCCACCATCTCCAAAGAGACCAGACCATTTCTGTAAGTGCCTTGAGGACCAGAAATTCCTGGTTAAGCCCCCTTTGGCGGACCCTGCTATCATAGCTGTGGCCACAGATAGACAATCTAGGTTACTCCCTTCCTCTTCTCTGTTACCTTCTGATAAAGACAGTAAAATTATAGATAGGCTGGGCAAGAAAACATATACCTTCTCTACCCTGGCCTTCAGAGCTATTAACCATCAAACTCATATGGTTAAATTTGCCTAGGACTTGGTTTCCCAGGCTAGTACACTTCTCAGCTCCCTGCCTGTTTCCCCTAACAAAAACTGAAGTAGCATTTAAGCTATTCATGGCATCCCAGGTGGCCAGGCATTCTATCAGATGTAGTTATGATGCAGCTGAAGATCTTTCTAGATCAGCTGCATCAGTTATGCGTAGATGCTTCTGGCTCACACTCCAGCCTCCACCAGAGGACTTGATAAGTCCAAAATCCTGAATGCCCCTTTTGACAATAACCACGTATTTGGAAAGAAATCTGCAGAGCTTTTTAAAAATCTGCAGGAGAAAAGCAAAGAGCTGCAGGACATTAAACACCTGCTGGTCTCATCCATACCAAAGTTCTACAGACGCTATCCTGCTAAGACATCCTGTGTCAGAAGGCCTGCTTCTGTGACCCCTCCTCCCTCTAGTAGGCACAGGAAAGGGACTAGAAGACAACCTCCCTTTAGGAGTCCTCTTCTCATCCAGCCCAAGAACAGTCCTTTTAGGACAGAAGTAATGACAATAATGCGTGACTACCTTGCCCTACTTCCCCTAACTTCCCATCTCTCCCGCTGTCTACCCCTCTGGAAAGAAATCACATCAGACAACTGGGTGCTGGCAGTAGGATATTTCCTGTCCTAGCAGGAAAAACTCAACCCTCAGGGCACCCTCCCCTTCAAAAAAATCAACTCCACCTAATTCCACACATACAGAACCTGCAGGCTCAAGACACCATAGAACCTGTCTCATTAGGACAAAAAGGAAAAGGTTTCTACTCCAAACTTTTCCTAGTTCCAAAAAAGGATGGACTACGGAGACCATTCTTGGGCTTATCCGTCCTAAATCTTTATCTGAAAGTCCTCCTCTTTCAGAATGCTGTCTCTACAGACACTGCTTCCATGACTGCCACCATGAGCTTTCATGGCCACTTTAGACCTGAAGGAGGTGGCTTACCTCCACATCCCCGTACACCTAAACCACAGGAAATACTTGCGGTTTGTTGGACCCTGCTCTCATTTTCATTTTACTGCCTTACTCTTTGGTTTGCCACTGCACCAAGAGTTTTCACAAAATGCCTAGCTCCTGCCACAGCATTCTGCAGGACCAAGGGCATTCAGATCTAGCTAAACCTGACTATATCCTCATTCTAGCAGAACAGGAAGAGATCCTCAAAAAGTATCTCCAGTTCTCCATGTCCCTGCTTCAGGGACTAGTTTTCACTCTGAACCTTTCCAAATCATCCCTGTCCCCAGAACAAGACAAGCCCAACACATGCACACAGATGCTTCAGATCTGGGGGCTACTATGAAGGATTCAAGGTAGAAGCACCTTGGCAGGCATCCCTCTGAAAGAAGCATATCAATGTCAGGGAAATGACAGCAGTTCTGTTAGCCCTGAAGGCCTTTCTCCCTATCCTTCAGCCAGGCCCGCTACTAATCTTCACAGACAGCACCACTGTCGTGTGGTACATGAACAAACAGGGGACCAGGTCCTACCTCCCGTGTAGGCTGTCAATGCAAATTTGGGGTTTAGCTTCACAGAACAACCTATCCCTACAGACAACATACATCCCTTCCCAGGACAACCAGCGGACAGATGTCCTAAGCAGATCATTCTCCCTACACCATGAGTGGATGTTACACAGGGACATTTTTCCAGACATTGTCCACCTATGGGGTACCCCTCAAGTAGATCTAATTTCCTCCCCCCTGAACAGACAACTGACAAAATTCTGTACCAAGCACCACTCGCCACTAGCTTTGAGAGTGGATGCCTTCACCATTTCATGGTAGGGAAGGGTTCTGTGTGCCTTTCCCCCCTTCCCTCTCATTCAGAAAGTCCTCCTGAAGGTCAGGAGAGACGTGCCAAAAATCTTGTTGGTGACTCCCTACTGGCCAAGGAAGCATTGGTTCCCCCTTCTACAGTCACTTGCCAAGGGCAGTCACCACATGTTACCTCACAAGGTGGACCTACTCAAACAGAAGGGAACTCTTATCCATCCACACCAAGAGATGTTGAACTTAACTGTCTGGGTGATAAACGTCTAGTACCCTTCTGACACTGCTACGTAGAGGATGTGCTATCTGTCCTGCAGGAGGCCAGGAAACCTAATACAAGGAGATGCTACATTTCTAACTGACAGAAATTCTCCATACGGTGTTTCCAAAGGCATAAGGACACCCTTCTTGCAGAAATCCCTTTAGTCATGGCTTGTGTGTGTGAATTGATTAAAGCAGACCTTTCATACTCTTCTGTGAAAGTACACCTCTCTGCTATCTTGTTTGTCTTTGTCTGGAACCTCCTTTACTCTCCTGGCTGGATGTAAAACTGTTCTTAAAAGGGGTCTTACACACAAGACCTCCCAGAAAGCCTACTCCACCACCCTGGGACCTGAACTATATCCTTGAGAAACTTGCACTACCTGCATTCGAACCATTCACTTCTGCATCACTGCAGATGTGCACATTAAAAACAGTCTTGCTGGTAGCCATCACTTCTGCAAGAAGGGTGTCCGAGCTCTAGGCACTCATGGCATTCTCCCCTTACACTATCTTCCATAAAGACAGGGTGACCCTGCACACCAATCCCTCCTTCATACCCAAAGTGGTCAGCGAACTCTGACTAAAACCAGTCCATTCACTTACCTACTTTTTCTCCTCTCCACAGAATGACAGTGAGAATACTACACTCCCTGGACGTTCACGGGGAATTAGGATTTTATCTGGACAAAAGGAAGGCCATCTGAAAATCAAAGCAGCTAATCATACCAGGAAAGGCCCTGAATCAGGGCTCATTCCACTAGAGCAGTAGTTTCCTCCAAAGCCTTCTTCTAAGGCTTGGACACCGCTACCATCCTTATAGCAGCCACCTGGTCCACTGTGCATACTTTTACAGAACATTACAAACTGGATCATATCTCCAGAGCAGGTTTTGCTAGGGCAGTCCTGCAAGGATTTCTGGAATCCACTACCTCTTCTTCCACCCTTCCTCCTTCCTGAGCTGTGGTACTCTCCCACAGTTTGAATACTGCAACATGAAAATAGAAGGACGTAGAATAGTTGTGTAAATTCTTACCATAACCATGGATGTCCATCTCTTCCATGTTGCAGTATCTCTTCCCTCCCTCCTTGACCCCTGTCTTAAATAGTCTCCGGACTAGAAGACTCCATTGATCCCTTACCAGCACTAGGTCCATTCTGGGTCAGTCTGTGTCATTTGACCTGTCTGAAAGACATCTTTTGGAATTTGCTAGACTACTGTCCGACTTGGCAGTTAGTTCTGAGGTCTTTGCTTGCAGACTTCACATTTAAGGCCCCTGGTTTATGACCCTACGTGTGACTTCCAACACACCTGCAGCAACCGGGCTGAAAGCTTTTGTATAGGAGCCGACGTTCAGGTCACCTGAGGCAGAAGATCTGAGTATGAATACTGCGACTTGAAAGAGAGGGACATCTATTGTTCTGGCAAGATTTTACACAAGTATTCATTACCCTAGCAAGACTCCATTTGAGATTACTATAGAGGCTCCTAGTTTCACAGCGGCCACTATTAACGCATCCTATGTCCCACCTAATCCACATAATGAACCGCTGCAAGCAGGATCTGAATTGGTGGATGAAGCCAGAAATGGAACTATAGAGTCATCCCTTCTCACCCTTTCAGCCCAAAGCCGTAGTGACCACGAACGCATCCCTGATGGGTGGGGGCGTTTTCTGGGAAAAATAGTCCAAAGCACTTGGCTCCCCCTTAGAGGCTAATTTGCATGTCAGTGTCCTAGAACTGAGGGTGGTGCTTCTGGCATTGCAAGCATTCCAATCTGCCCTACCATCGTGGACAGTTGGTATCCATTTGGACAACATGTTGATCATCTGTTATATCAACAAACGGGGGGAACCAGGTCCAACCCGTTGTGTCGAGAAGCCATGAGAGTATGGCAGTGGGGCGATAGCCTCCAACCGCTTTCTGGTAGCAACACACATTCCCGAGGACTCCACCGTAATTGCGGACAAACTGACCAGATGCATTCTTCTCCCTCACAAGTGGTCTCTCAATACCAAAGTATCGACAGAGATTTTCAGTCTGTGGGGGACAGCCTTGCTGCGATCTACTCATGTCTCCCACTAACCTCAAATGTAACCGCTACTTTACCCTAATCCCCCCTTAGGGGGAGTCCTCAAGGAACGCACTAGTACACGATTGGCCCCCTGGACCGCTTTATCCCTTCCCTCCTATTCCACAATTTCTAAAGCAAGCATTTCGGTTGAGAAGCAAAGTAATCCTCATTGCACCCTATTGACCCTGACACATCTGGTTTCCCTTCCTTTGGCCTCACCTTGTTCACTGCCCATGGACTCTGATTCCAACTCCAGGACTACTGTCACACCCACTGGGGCTGATCTACCCAAACCTGCAAAGTCTGACAGCTTTGTTACCTCCACTTCTGGGAATTGCTTGGCAAAATAACCGATCTTTCACTGTATGAAAGGTACTTCTGACTTCCCATAAACCGTCCGCCAGGAAAATTTATTATAGTAAATGGAGCAGATTTGTATTTTGGTCTCGGGGGGGGGGGGTAGACTGGACCCATTTCTAGCTCCTATTAATTCAGTTTTGAGTAGTTTATCAACCTTATTCCATTCAGGAGCTACAGCTTCTAGGACCTGGGTCCATTTAGCAGCCAACTCAAACTAATGGTTTCCAAGATTCCTCTTCGATATCTCACTCTCTGTAAAACTTTCTTGAAAGGAGTCATGCATATAAAACCGCCCTTCAGAGAGCCCATTGAAACTTGGAATTTGACTTTGGTCCTGCAAGCTTTGACTCATCATCCCTTTGACCCTGCTGCCACTTGCGATATAAAATTCTTGTTTTGGAAGACTTTATTCTTGGTAGCCATTACCTCTGCGAGAAGAATATCAGAATTACAGGCCTTGGCCATAAAAAACATTCTTATGTAGTCTTCCACAAAGAGAGAGTTTCTCTTCGGACTAACCCCTCCTTTTTACCAAAGGTTGTCTCGGAGTCGACTATTAATCAATCCATGGGCCTGCCAGTCTTCTTCCCAAACTTTTCTAATAAAGGAGAATATTGTTTGCATTTATTTGGATGTACACAGGCAATTACCTTGCTACTTGGGACAAAATCTCTTCCGAAAATCTGACCAATTGTTCCTATCTTTTTCAGGACCCAAGTTAGGAAAATCAGTTTCCAAAGTCACTTTGGTGAAATGGTTGCGAGACTGCATTTCCTATATCTAGCAACAAAATCAAATGCGTTTAACAATGAAAATCAAGGTGCATTCAACCACATCAGTTGTTACTTTGGCTTTTCATTCCAGAGTTTCTTTGGATGATATTTGCACAGCAGCCACTTGGGCTACCCCTCATACCTTTATCACTCATTACGAATTGTATGTGGTCTCCAGGGGGAGAGCATCCTTTGGCTCGGTGTTCAGGAATATCCTTCAATAGGGCCTCCCAGTACACAAAGTAGGTAGGGACAGTGTCCCATCCATCATGAATGAATGAGTGAATGAATGAATGAATGAAGATTAACAACATCAGATAAAGAAGTTATGTTTTTACGTTCCATCTATGTTGTTTATCTTCATTCATTCATGACATCCCACCCTCCTACCCCCTCTCTAAAAGACTCCTGGAGATTCAGACTTGGTCCTGGTTACATGATAGGGCATTTGGTGAGAGAAAGCCTCTGGTTTCTTATCCTTATGGACAAACTCGATCTGAGGAGATGAGGAAAGGGGCACTGTGGGTTACCTTAGCTTGAGAGTTTCTGGCTGGCCTGAACTTGCATATCGGCCGAGTCTGTTCCTGAGGATGGAACCGTAGCCCATCCATCATGAATGAATGAAGATCAACAACACAGATGGAACATTATGTTAAGAACATGATTTCTTTTTTTGTTTATTTTTTCTCTACATTGTAAATGCCTTCAGTAGATCAGCATGAGACTAGTAATATTGCTCTCCCTTCACCCGTGTTCTTCCTTTACGGTGGGCTTCCTGGGGTTGGGATGGGTATTCATTCATCCTTCCAATTACCTTGCATGTCTGAAACCTTTACAGAGTAGCCCCCTGCCGACCTAGAGCTTGCAGAAAGAGCTTTGGTGGTCTTCTGATTGGGCTGCAGTACTTCAAGATGCATTTCATCAGGAAGAGGGAGGTATTCATTCTCTGGTCTCGTCTGAGAACCTTGGAGGCTTCCAGGAGTGGTAAATAGACTGCATGGGCAGACATCCCTTTTAAATTATCAACATCCAGGTGGAATGGCATCTTCACAGTCTAAAATAAGGAAAGGTTTTGAGCTGCATATCAGGGGTATGGTGGTAGAGTCTTCTGAGTCAGAAATCTCAATTGCTGCCAGTACTTCCAACAGTGAACACGCTTTAATATCTACAGTAATGGAACTTGGAATGGGGCTTCTTTAGTGCTTGCCATAGCTCCATTGGTTATCCAAGACATGCTGTCACCTGTTTCTGCAGCATCATGATCTTTGTGTTATTGGGTTGGGTGATTAGATAGCCTTTGCCAAGGTCATTTCAGCAGATTAGGCTGCATCTCTGTTTCGACCTTCCTGTTGGAACCATTACCAGAGAGGTTCAATCTTGAAATTTCTTCACTCGTATACTGGCAGTGAAGATGCACCAAGCTCCACCCCTTTCCCCTGATGACCCCAGATTTGAGGAGATAGTGAAGACGGTGCAAAAAAAGGGATTGTGGAAGACGGATTCCCCTCCATCTTCAGAAAAGATCTTGCAGGAGGCTTTCTAGTCTCTCCCCTTGGCTTCTTGGGTGATTTTTTTTCCCTGTTTAAAATATTTAATTTGTAATTGCAGAGGTTGGTAGAGAGTCTGATATAGTTGTACAGGCAGAGGGGATCTTTTCTTGGGTCTATGCTCCAGTCACTTAGTCTGTTATCACTGCTTCAGCCTTAAGAAGTCTTCTGTGCCACAAAGTCACCCCCCCAAAAAAAAAAAAGACGTCAAGACATTGGACTTCGGATGTGTGTGTATGCATTCCTCATTGTTTCCCATCAAGGGAGATAACCTGTCATTTGCACTTTGATTTCATTGTATTCTTGCAGGCAAGATGAGAGAGAGACTGGAAAAGCTGCATTAATCTTATTTCTGGCCTCACCATGCACTTGGCACAGTTCTGTAGGTGATCCAGTGTGTACCAGCTTCTCCATATGTCGTCACAATTGAGTGTGCTTTACCAGTTTCTCAGATAATTTTTAGACATTTTTATTAATTCTTGTATTCAGTGGAAGTAATTTTTTTATGATAAAGTAGAGAGAAGATGGAGGATAACGAGGCAGAAGGAAAAACTCTCACATCTGTAGGCATTCTTTTGGAGGCTGCACTGTGCACCTTCTGTCAGTTGTAGTACAGGCACAGCCTGTATCTGGAGTAAAAATTAACATTCTGGCCAGAACCAATGCGGCTGTGGTAATTTGCTTAATGTTGCCCAACATACAAGTACAAAATCTTGGCAGAAGCAGGGGTATTGTTCTCTATCAAGAAGTCAACAATTGAAGTCGACTACTTCAGGTTTTGTCTGTCTTTTGTTGTAGGGGCAATTGAGGTCTACATATCTGTCCATCTTTCTACATGACTGGCTGTCATTTAAGACTGATGGGTTTGGAGGGTTGCCTGAAGGCTAAAGAGCCCTCTTCCACACTTTTAGGCCTTGGTCTCTTTCATTATACTGTGTCTCACTCTACCAAAAAAAGTGTGGTTGAGATAGCTGTTTTACATCTTTAAAAAATGACCATCCATGTTTTTCTGCCAGACAGAGAAAATCCTAGTATCACTTGAGGTTCTTTTTAATTTTAGAAAATGCTATGGATTTCAGGCTTGTTGTAGCTCTCTGCAGCCTAAGTGAGTTTGCCAATCCATAAAGTCCACATGGTCCTGGTGCAGTTGATTTTGATTGTGCTTGCTAAGAGAGGATTAGATGTGCTGTTTGTACCTCCAAGATGGCTACTTAGACATGGCACAAAAGAGTCATGGTGATTTCTATGTTTCCAGGTAGGATCCAGACATTATCAGGTTCAGGCTGTTCCATTTTGCTTCAGTCACAAGGGTGTTCACCAAATGCATGGCTATAGTTGCAATGGACAAAGAGGCTGCAAGAGGGCACAAAGTATCTATTCACTTGGATGATTCTCTCTCTCTCTCTCCAACCCTTTCAGTTTGAGGGTCTGGTGTATGCATGGGCATCTGCACTTCAGCTGTCTCATTCCCTAGATGCAACAGTGAACACAGCAGAGTTAACAGTGCCGTCATTGCAGGCCCTTGGATATAGTGGTTTTATGCTTGATAATGTCCTTCTATTCCAGTATTTCAGTGTTCTACATGTGGGTTTACCCTTGTTCCTCTCCAATTCTTCCGGCCAGGATTCCAAAGATTTTCAGTCCCTCTAGTTGCGTCGGATGTCTCGCATGGCAGCAGGAACGTGGGCCATAAAAGTGATGTCTGCACGCACCAGCCCTCAGAACTTTTCAGCCACCAGTTTTACGTCAGATCCTCCTGCTTTTCGCAGTCATCTGATCAAGAAAAGTTCAGTTAAGTACCCTGTTGGGGATCCTTTCAGTTCTACTGTTATTTCTTTATAGTGTGTATATGTCATCCAGAAAGGGCAAGTGTAGGTGGTTGGCAGATTCCCCACAGACGCCCACAGTCAGTGTCTCTCTTGTTTATATAGAGTACACGACCATAAAAACTGCACTCTTTGTCAGTCATTTGTTCCTAAGACATTACGTTGCCGTTTACAAACCTTATATCTGTACTTAAAAAAACAGCGGTTAAAACAAAATAGTGTTTGGGATGGAGGCCCCATTTGATGCCCAGTCTGAACTGCCCAAGAAGAGGGCCAAGGCCTTGTGGCCTACTTCTTCAGCTGCGCCTCCACCATCCGTTCTTCAGTCTGTGGGTGACATTGGCCTGGCCGAGGATTCGTCTTCCGCCAGTGTGGATAAAGCGGGTACCTTGGAGGAAGCCGCAGAATCTTGAGTGGATGGCACGTCCATAGAGGCTATACTGGCGTCTACCCCAGACTCGGGGGGGGGGGGGGGACCCAGCGCTTTCTCTGGGCATGTAGGATTCCGTCGCAGCCATCCCTACATCTGACCCGAGGCCTTCGCCCAGCCGGACGCCAGCTAGGCCTCTAAAGAAAAAACAAAACCTTTATTTCCTGCTTCTGAAAGCATGCCCGATTGCCAGTCCTTCAGCCACAGTTTATTTAATGCCTTTATGGCCCTTAGGCCTACTGCCATAGAAACCCCTAGCACTGCTCCTCCCAAGTCCTAGACCTTTTATTCCTGAAAGGAGGGTAGAACAACTAGAAGATGAACTGCCTGATTCCTCAGAGGATTCCTTCTTTATTGAGCCTGACTCCCCTGTGGAAGATTTAACCTTTGGGGAAACGGTCAACAAGATGAAAGACCAGTCATATTTGAAGCTTCTCACTTAAAGTGAAGTACTGAAGAGATTTTACGACCTGATACAGTCCTTCTGCTATCCCTCCTATTCAGCCAGCCTTCCTGGATGCCTTTATTTCTGCTTCCATCAACCCTGACTACCAACCCCTAGCCCCACGGAGAGCAGATGGACTCTACAAAGTCCCTGAGAGAGAAATTTCTGATTAAGTGCCCTCCAGCTGATCCATCCACTAAATCCATTTCTACTAATGGGGCTCCCAAGCTACTCCCTACCACTACCATTCTTCCAGCTGACAGACAGCAAGACAGTGGAATGATTGGGGAAGAAAATTTGCACTTTCATTCAGAGCCACTAACTACCAAACGCACATGTCCAAGTATTCCTTAACACTGCTGGACAAAACTACTAAGGAATTAGCTGACGTCACAGACTGTGCAGCCAAAGCTTTCTTGACCTCCCTGGTAGCCCTCATCTCTCAGGTGAATAGACACTCCTTAAGATGCAGCTATGATACAGCTGAAGCCTTAGCTAGGTGAAAAAGTGGCTGACCCCTTTAAGTCCTTGCAACAAAAAGGAAAAGAATTGCAGGACCTAAAACACCTGCTTGTCTTGCCCATCCCTAAGTTCCACAAGAACTACCCGGCTAAGACTCAATTCATCAGGAAAACCTCTAGGCCTATGGCTCCCTCCAGGTCTAGGAGACCCCTAAAAGACTGCTTCCTTCGGCTGGAGCTTCTCCTTCCTCCAGCCAAAGGCTTCCCTTTCCAGACAGGACAGGTAGTGTCTGACTGCCTGCAAAGCTGTCACCCCACCCCGCCCGCATCCCTTCCCATGTCTGCCCGTCTCTCTGTCTCCCTGTGTGGCCACTCATTACCTCAGACAAGTGGGTTCTGTCCATTATACAGAACAGTTACTTTATGACCTGGATCATTCCTCCCCCCAACAAGGCTGGGCATGCCTCATCCACCCATCAGTCAGTTACCCCCCCAAGACAGGTACTGCAAACCTTACTAATACAAGGCACTATAGAACCAGTGCCTACAGAATCAAAAAGAAAAGGATTCTACTCCAGAATCTTTCCAGTTCCTAGAAAGGACGGACCATGGAGGCCTATATAGACCTTTCTCGTCTCAACCCCTTCTTAAAAGTTCCTACCTTTAGGATGCTCACTCTCCCATCTTTCCTCTCCTCCTACCTCAAGGAGTCATGGCAACCCAGGACATAAAGGATGCCTACCTTCACACACCTATAAAGCCCACCTTCAGGAAATACCTCAGATTTCTGGCAGGCTCATCCCATTTTCAGTTTTGTGCCTTGCCCTTTGGGCTTTCCACTGCTCCCAGGGTATTCACACAAATGTCTGGCTCCAGTCATTGCTTACTGCAGGAGAGAGGGCATCCAGATATTCCCTTAACCTAGGTGACCTAATTCAGGCAGAAGATCAGAAGACTTCTTCATACCCAGGCCCTTCTGCTCCTCCTGCAGTCTCTAGGATTTCTAATAAACTTCCCAAAATCCTACCTTGAGCCCACACCGGACATTGTCTTACTGGGTTGCAGAATCCAGACAGACCTTATGAAGGCCTTCCTACCACCAGAGAAGGTGGCGTCCCTGACACACCACCTACTTGGTGTGCTTCAAGCATCAGATCTGACAGCAAAGCAATTTCTGAGACTTCTGAGTTGCATGGCAGCCACCATACCAGTGTTGCTCTTAGCAAGACTGCACATGAGGAAACTGCAGTGCTATCTTCGGTCAGTGTGGACTCAGTACTCTCATCCTCTAGAGTTCAGGGACCCCCTCCTTCCCTGCTTGAAACAGCAATTGCGATGGCAGGTGCCTCAGAATCCAGGCCGCCATCTACAAATATCCACACCCTCCCAGACTATGCATACAGATGCTTCAGATCTGGGATGGGGAGCACCTCTAAGACAAAGAAAAGTGCAAGGTTTGTGGAATGACGGACACAAACTAGACAACATAAACGTCAGAGAAATGAGAGCAATCCTCCTTGCTGTGTAAGCCCTCCAACCCTTTCTTGAACAAGGCCTCTCAAAATAGTCACGGACAACACCACAGTCCTGTGGTATCTCAACAAACAGGCAGGAACGAAATCATACCTGCTATGCAGGCTAGCTCTGCAGATGTGGGAACTAGACACCTCACAGGGAATTACCCTACAGGCAGCCTGCATACTATCCCTGCATAACTCCCAGGCAGATGACCTAAGCAGAACCATCTCAAACAACCACGAATAGATGCTTCAAAGAGATGTTTTCCTGAATCTGGTTCACAGGTGGGGGTATACCTCAAATAGACTTGTTCCGCCTCCTCAATAAACAGGCAACTTCCTGGTTACTGCACCGGGACACCCAACCCCAAGGCACTGGCAAACAGATGCCTTCACAATGTCCTGGAAGGGGAAGTTTCTGTATGCATTCCCCCCTTTCCCTTGATTCAGAAGGTGCTGCTGGTAATTCATCAGGACTCGCCAAAAATCTTGCTGGTGACTCCCTACTGGCCAAGACTGCACTGGTTCCCCTTTCTCCTTCTTTTGTCCAGGGGTAGTTGCCACAAGTTACCCCACTCAGCGGACCTGCTCACACAGCAAAAGGAGACTCAGATGCACCCACAGTGGCAGTCCCTGCACCTCACCCTGTGGCTGATAGGATTCTGATCCTTTTTCAGACACC
Source organism: Protopterus annectens (assembly GCF_019279795.1). Classification (NCBI taxonomy): domain Eukaryota; kingdom Metazoa; phylum Chordata; order Ceratodontiformes; family Protopteridae; genus Protopterus; species Protopterus annectens. The sequence goes on from NC_056741.1 coordinate 1,828,661,401, forward strand.
TGTACAATGAGGATGTGCTGAATGGGCCTGCAGGAGGCCAGGAAACCCAGCACAAGAAAATCTCATCTCTGAAAGTGGAAAAGATTTTCTATTTGGTGTCACAAAAGACAGTTGGACCTGCTGGAAACCAACATTCCTCTCATCCTGTCTAACCTGTGTGAACTAATGCAGACAGGATTGGCCTTCTCATTTTTAAAATCACATTTGTCTGCAATCTCTTCCCGTCTTCCTCTGGTTCCACCCTTTGCATCCAGACACCGTGCTGAACCTTTTCTCAAAGAGATACTACACTTCAGACCACCCAGGAAACTGTCCCCTCCTCCCTGGGACCTTTACTATGTATTAGAAAAACTCACTTTAGCCCCCTTTGAGCCAGCAGACAAAGCTCTCCTAAAATTTTGCACATGGAAAACTGTTTTATTGGTAGCTCTGACCCCGGCCAGAAGAGTCTGAGTTGCAAGCTCTTACGGCTACACCACCCTTTTTAGTCTTCCACCTGGACAGGGTGTCTCTCAGGACTAACCTGTCATTCAAATCCAAAGTAGCGCATGATCTGTCCTTGAATCAGGCCATTCACCTGACTAAATTTTCACCAACCCGGAGTACTTCATTCCTTAAATGTCCACAGACAACTTAGGTTTTATCTACATAAAACCAAATCTGTTAGGAAATCAGACCAACTCTTTGTCTCCTTCCACTCCAGAGCCCTGGGGAAACGCAAACAGACCATTTCAGCCTGGATCTCCAGGGCCATTTCTTTCTGCTGCCTACACCATGGAAAGACCTTGCAGGACAATGTCAAAGCCTTCTCCACCAGAGCAATGACCTCTTCTGGAGCCTTCTTTAAGGGACTAGACACAAACAACATACTTGAGGCAGCTACTTGACTTTCTGTGCATACCTTCACCAAGCACTACAAACTGGACCGTATTTCCAGAGCCAGGGTGGGGTTTGCCAGGGCTATCCTACACTGATTTCTGTAAACTTTGTCTAGGCCACCACCCAATCCTCAGTGAGCTTTGGCACTCAGCCACATGTAGAATACTGTAACATTGGAGTCGAAGGACATAGGTAAGTTGTGTAAAATCTTACCATAACCTTAGATGTTCTTCTCTTCCATTTTGCAGTATTCCTTCCCTCCCTTATCAGATTGCACTTGCCCTCCTGGGTGATACTAGACAGGCCTTGCCCTTATAGGACTGGCTCTGACTGGGGCTTCTTATGTTCTGAGGGCAGGAGCATGCAGAAGTCACTTTTATGGCCCACGTTCCAGCTGCCACGTCAGACGTCCGATGCACCTAGAGGGACTGAAAATCTTTGGAATCCTAGCCGGACGAATTGGAGATGAAGAAGGGTAAACCCACGTGTAGAATACTGCAACATGGAAGAGAAAAGGACATCTATGGTTATGGTGGTATTTTACACAACTTTCCTATATTCCAATGAATGTGTACCCTTAGTACAAAGGGATGTCCTGCCTCAGATCACTGTTGTGGTATTCCAGTGCAGTTGTATTATCTTGCTAAGGTAATCTGATGTGTGGCCAGTGTACCAAAGCCAAATGCCATACACTGTTACATCTGACATATAACCTAAGCCTTTGGCTATAGGGGGTTCATAAGTAGACATAGGAGCGCAAGATCCTCAGTCTAGCAAAAGCCAGGAAGTCCTGGAAAAGCCTGAGCAATACAGCAAAGACAAAACAAGGTAAACTAAAAGGAGGTGAGAAGGAACTGTGCTCCCCCGTGTATATAGTGATAAGTAGAAATAGCAAGGGATTAAGAGGGAGGGATGCAGTATTGCAATAGTACAAGACATCTGCTGTTATTGCAAGTTCTTACACAAGTGTAATGTGCCCTTCCTTAGATCACTGTTGCAGTATTTCAGTACTACTGTGTAATCCCACGGCTTGGAAGTTGTTTAAGGTAGATGGATTGAAGACCGGTGAACTGTCTACCAATCCAAGATGTATGTTATAAGTTCTTACACAACTTACTGACATGGAAGAACTTTTCTAGGAGTTTGTCAGCAGCTTGATGGAACTTTAGTGCCCTCAGCCAAATAGTGAAAGGCCAAACAGTGAGCATCCTTCCCCCACTTTCAGCCTGAGACCTTTGTGCAGTCCTGTACTTCTCGCATTTAAAATTGACTCATTTATGTTTGGTTGGATGTTCATAATATATAATACATTTATTTTATGGTTTAATAGTTTTAATATGAATCCATGGATGTTGGTGGTGGTTTGTGTGGTCACTATATAAGAGTCTGCTGCAAATTAACAGCTTTGACTTGGAATGGTTGTATGAAGTCCAGAGTAAGGATGGAAGTGTTTACTTTTCTGCCTAGGATGTTTTTTGATTCTACTAATAAAATGATAAGTGACCGTGAGATCACAGTCGATCATCCTACGCATCTGTGTAATCTCGTGTGTATGTTATATTATACGTATTTGTATGTAATAGACAAAGCATACATGAGGATTATGAATTCTGAAAATGGTGTGCTGTATTAAATGTGTGTAAATAATGTATACACATTTATATTATACAGTATACACATACTCACACACTTTGCACACCCACCCTTTTCAGAGGTCATAGTCATTGTGTATGCTTCATCTGTTTTTGTGTATAATACTTTATCTGTAGCCACATCATGGTTGAAAGTGGGCTGTCATGCTCCAGTCCAACTGCCCACTGAAAATAGATAAGTGGAATCGTATTCTCAGAACCAAAATCTAAATGTTTCACACTGCACAATCACTTTTTTATGTTTTCTCCCCCCACCTGTTTTACCTGTTTTTGTATTCATTCCCTTGCGTCTTTCCCATGTCTGTAGACACTGGTGGTGGTGGGGGGGATAGGGATTGGGTTGACAATGAATGAGTAGGAGGTGACAGTCATTCAGTTTTCTGCATTTCCTTTCCCCTTGCAATTAATCTATATGACTGTATTTTGGTGGCCTTTTTTGCCTTCCACATAGGGTGTGTGCGTGTGCGTGCACGTTTAATCCATGTGTAATGAGGTGTACCATGGTCACAGCTTGATGGAGCCAACTGTGCATCACTTGTTCATACTTTGCATGCCATAAATTCATTGCTCAGAGGGTGCTGTTAATTGCAATGGGAAAGATCACTTTCCTCAGTCAGGGTGAGTGAGCTGGCTTTGTCTGTTAATTTCAGACTGTTCCTGTTGGTGCCTTCATTTTCTGATTTCCAGATGCTGCTGGGTTTTCTTGGCTGTAGATGTGTTTATCTCTGTGCCCCATCAAATTAGCAGGTGGCAGGATCTGTTTTGTTTTCGATCCTGAAGATGTTGTCTTTGACCCTTAACAGCTTGCAAGTGGCCATTATGCAAATTAGCTTTGATCTTTGAACAGTCGAGTCCAGCTTCATCTGGTGAAATTGCAGATGTTTGGATCCTGCCATCTTTTGCTGTTCTGCCACCTACTTGGTGGATGAGTGTTGTAAGCATGTGTGATCAGCAGAGGAAAAATGTATAGCAGAACCTATTTTTTTCTCTCTAATTTTACTAAATCTAGAACAGAAGTAAATACTGTGGGAAACCTTGCAGACATGTAATTATACAGTTTCATCTATTTAATTCTAACACAGTTTAATCTATTAAATTGTAACTGCTTTCTACTTTTGTGGAATATTGTGTCATCCAATTGAAGTTTCGATTCACCCAATCCTGCTGTTTTCTTTTTGTCTCGCAGATGAATATGACGCATACATCATTGTGTCCTTCGTTAATGCCACACTGGTGTTGTCTATTGGTGAAACTGTAGAAGAAGTGACAGATTCTGGGTTTCTTGGCACTACCCCAACTTTGTCTTGTTCATTGTTGGGGGATGATGCCTTAGTACAGGTAAGAATAAATTTCCCCTTGCTTTTGTGTGGTGATATCTTAACCTGGGTCATATTCTTAGAATCTTCTTTTCTCCCATTCCTTGATTGGGTATTGTGGTGTTTTATGGCCTTTACAGGCACTGATAAAGTGTTAGCATGCATATTCATCCTCCTAGAAAAGTATTTTTCTAAAAAAAGAATTTTCACTTCCTCAGTAGTTTAGCTGTAAGACCTGTCTATAACTGTCATCTTGTCAGTTTCAGGTTCTGCCTTTGTGATCTAGTAGTGGAGCAATCACAGTAAGCCCCCATTGTATAGCAGAACTTTTTTTTTTAATACTGATAAATTTTTATCTTTAAATGAACCATCTTAGTTCTGGTCTGTTATCTCAGTTATGATCCATGCCACGAGCATGTAAGAGATCCTATTCCTGTATTGCAGTATTCTTTAGATGAGGGATGACTGCCGTAAGCAATCCCAACGTCCAGCCAGTATGCAAAAGCCTTTTACCACTGCAGAGTACGTGGAGTGTCGCATGTAGGCCTGCAGACAGCATAGGCTATAAAAGTGATGTCCACACGTACCATCCTCAGAACTTCTCTGCTGCAAGTCTGAACTCTGTGTTCGACTGTCTCTGTCTCCTCCCTGATTTGTATGCTGGTGTACAAGTTTCAGATAATTGCCCTGTTGGGGTTTTCTTTTACCTTTTGCTACTACTTTTGTTTGAGGCTACATGTCATCCAAGAAAGGTAAGTGCCAGTGTGGCAGACAAATACCACATAAAGACACAATCAGTGCCTTTTCTGTTTAGGGCCTAACCATGACTAGCCTTGTCCTGTCTGCCAGGTATTTATTTCGAAGACCCCATGGAACTGCCTTTCTTCTCTTACTGTCTGGCTTGATAATCTGAGGCTTCAAAGATTTAACACATGACATTATGGAAGATACATTGGGGCCTTCTGCTGAGTCTGTGAAGAAGGCTAAGAAACTTAAGCGTGTAATTTCAGATGTGCCTCCAATTCCTGACGTCCCTCTTGAGGTTGATGAAGTCTGTTTGGATACTGGCTCAGATTCCTGAGTGGGTACCGCTTTGGAGGCTTCAGGGATACAGCTACTGGTACATCCTTGGAAGTTTTGCAGACATCCACTTCGTATGGACAGTGCGAAGCTGGGCTCACTGTTGTGGAAGGACCTTGAAGTATCCTGCAGGTCATAGTCCAGGAGAATGATCAGATAGTGGGTATGCAGAGCAGGCCTACGTCTGGTCCCTCCACCACCTTACACAGACCTGATGTCTAGCTTAAAAAGAAGCAGAAAACTAAGCCTATTTCTGTCCCTCAGGAATCATTGTCTGACTTGATGCTTTCATGGTCTTAAGGCCTCACTCAGTGGTCTCCCGTCTTACTACTTCCCTCAGAAAAGGGTTAGGGAACAGGTTCTTTCTGAGGAGGATTAGTCAGTGGATGAATTCTTGACTTACTCTGCCCAGATTACATCTAATGGCACTGAGTCCACTGTCTTGGGGAGATGTTCCTGGTTGAGGCTTCAACTACTCCCTGATTTAAAGGCTAAGATTGTAGATTCCCCTAATGCCTTGTTTGTAACTGCTGCAGCTTATTTGCTCAAGTCTCTGCAGGAGAAAGGTAGGGCAACAGGATTTAAGGCATATTTTTGTGTCTCCAGTTCCTAAATTTGAAAGGAAATATCCTCTTAAAACTGTTTTTGTTATGAAACACACACACTCCTCCTTACAGACGTAAGAGGATGACTCTGAAAGCTCCTGCGTCTAAACACACTTAGTCTGCACCTTTCCAGTAGTAGCCCTTTCCTGACAAGCGAGGTAGTCTGTGACTACCGCCATGCCTGTCCCACATCCCCCTTTCTCACTGTCTCTCCCAGCCTTGGAAGACTTAACTGTAGATTCTTGAGTCTTTTCCATTATCCATAAAGGGTACTTCATGCCTGGAAAACTCTGCCTCCTTTTCATAGAAATTCCTCAACCACCATGAGAACATCTTCAGTTATTTCCAGAGGTGCTTCAGGAGTTTAAATCCAAGGGAACTATGCAAGAAGTTCCACAGCCTCAGAGGAAGAGGTTTGTATTCCAGGATGTTTCTTGTACCCAGGAAAGATGGCCTCTGGAAACCCGTTTTGGACCTTTCTCACCTCAACACTTTCCCAAAGGTTCCAACCTTTCACATGCTGTCTCTACAAACTTTTACTGTCATCCTTCTACAGTTTTTTCTGATGTCACTTGATATCATGGATGCTTACCTTCACATTACCATTCATTACCTCTATAGGAAATTTCTACGCTTTTCTGTTGCTTCCTGACATTTTCAGTTTTCTGCTTTGCTCTTTGGTCTCTCTATAGCACCAAGGGTGTTTAGAAAATATTTGGTTCCTGTCCTTGCCTTTTGCAGAATCCGAAGTAAACGGGTCTTCCCTTGTATGGACGACCTGCTACTGTAGGCATCACTTCCAGAGACTTTGCAACAGCATCTTCTTTTCATCTTTTCCCTTCTGCAAGGGTTGGATTTCACAGTAAATTTCAAAAAATCCTTCCTCACCCCCTTCCCTGGACCACTTCTTTCTGGGGTGCAGGATACAGAAAGACCTAATGTTGGCTTTTCTACCTCCATAAAAAGTTATGATGTTATGTGATCCTATCTCGCCTACATTCTGAATGATGGGTTCGGAGCCGATCCCTCGGCTCCGACTCGGCACGCTTATGCCAAAGAGCGAAGTCTCTTATTGGCTGAGCTTACTATATCCCAGGATGCACCACCATCAGTCCCCCAGATCTCGTTTGCCGCTTAACTGCAAGGACGTGGTCTCGAGCTGGCTGGGCTGAGTAGCTTTTATTAACTACTTTTTCTGTCAGTTTTTGTGCTTGTATTTCACAAAAGCCGTTTTAACGGCTATTGCTGCCTATTGCTGCCTGTTGTGTACGATTGAGTAGTGAAATTTCTTGTGTGTGATTGGGTAGAGTTTGTTTCGGCCCCCCTTTCAATCCAGGGCCTTTTCGGTCAAACTGTATAACTGAACTTTTTAGTGTTTTAAAGTTCCCGGTTATTACACCTAAGGTTGTGTTTTACACAGTTTCTGTAAGCCTTCGGTTTTTTGTCATAAGCGATTCTACAGTTGTTAAATTTCCTGTCAGAAATTGTTTAACATTATGTCTCAAGCCCCTAGGCCTTCGGGCTTTAAAAAATGTACTAAATGTGCTTTTAAGATGTCTGTTACTGATGACCATCTACTTTGTGTTTATTGTTTAGGGGCAAAGCACTTGCAGGAGTCATGCAGCGTATGTCACGCTTTTTCCTCTAGGGTCCTCCAGGAGAGGAAAAATTAATTCTTAAAGGGTTGATTAAACCCTCTTTTGAAGAAGCCTTGTCTTCTGCTCCGACTCCTGCCAAAAGAAAGGGCTTGGCTCCGACCAGTCCGTCGGATCCGACTGCCAAGAGACCTAGGCAGGCCTCTCCTTCGGCTCCAAAGACTTGAGCCGAGGTGAACGGTCTGCCTCGATGCCTCAGTATCGACTCCTGGCTTCGGGCCGATGGCTGGGGCATCGAGGCGGGTCACCGTCGGCTCCACTGCTCGGAGCCGACAAGGGTCGCCGCTCAGACACTTCCTCCTCGGCGCCAAGTCTACCTCGGCACCGATGGAATCTGGTGTGTGTGTTTCCTCGGCGCCGATTCTCATCGAGTCGCCTCGGCCGGTCCCCTAGTCCCTTGGGGCCGAGGGAGAGGTCTTCTCGAACCCGTTCTGTTTCCTCTCGGTCTTGAGAATGTCGGATTCTGATATAGACAGGGTGCTCCAAAGACTTTTCCAGTCCCCAGTCTTCCAAAAATTTGTTTGGCTCCGACCCAGTTGGCTTGGCCGATGGCCATGACCCACCCCATTGCTATTCCTCCTCCGACTGCTTGGCTCCGTCGAGCAGGTGCTCTTGGAGCCGGTGGAGATCTCAGGGTCGGCTCCGACCCTTACTCCAACCGGGCCTCGGGTCCGAGTTTGGTCTGGACTTCTTGGCTGGACCCGAGGGTGATGTTTGGGACCGATGCTTTGTTCCGAGCCTCCCTCTCGGTGCTCGCCTGCGGGACTTCCGTCTACTATCATGGCCCGGAGACTGGGCGCTCCCAGGATTCTGGAGGTCCGGCTTTCAGAGCCATGAGGAGTGCCTTGGCCAAATCCTCTTGACCATCTCTCCGGTTTACCAGCACCTTCCTGGGCGTGGAGACTGGGTCTTTGGCAGTTCCCCTGTCCGTAGCCAGCGGAGCCCGAGGCCTGAGGTTACCCCAGTGGGGTTCCCCTCTTCCTGAGGGTTCTTGAGTCATCTCCAGAGGAACCCCCAAGGAAGAGATCGTGCAAGAGGAAGCACGTGGACTCCCGAGTCTATCACATCGGACACGGATATGGATGATGCAGAGGGTCCCTAAGTCGTCCTCGGATGATGTCTCCTTTGCAGACATCTTAGAGATCCTCAAACAACGAGGCGGCTGGATGTCCAAACCCCTCTGCGGACGAATCAGTGCTCCTCAAGGCCTTTGGGGCTCAGCCCTCCGCCTCCTGGGTATCTCCGCCCTTGACGAGCTTCTGGATTTAGTTTGTCGAAGGCGTGAACACCCGGATACTGTGGAACCAGTCCCTTCTCGTCCAAACAAATTCTTATCTGCTCCCCGAGAAGGAGTTCCTTACTAAAGGCGTGGCTGTAGATGCCATGGTGGTGGCATCTGCTACACAGCAGGACGTGGCAGAGGCTTCAGCGTCCATCCATCCTCCTAATAAGGAGTCTAGGAGTATGGATAGATGGAAGCGCACCCTGACTTCAGCGGCCTTTACCTTAAGGTCTCTGAATTATTTGGCACATTTTACCAGGCTTCAGAGGGATCTGGTCAAGGAGTTGTCAGACTCCTCTCGGGTAACCTACCTGAGCAGCTAGCCCAGTCCGTTAGCTCTCAGTTGGCTATCCTTCGTCAATTGCTAACTTCGTCCATGAGGCTCATATCCTATGCGGCGAAGGCGGGTAGAGCGGCAGGCACAGGCGTGGCTCTCGTGAGACAGGCCTGGCTCCGCTTGTGTCAGTTCTGGAGGCCTTCAAGTCTTCCTTCGCCGACGCTCCCTTTGATGGGTCCTCATTGTTTGGACCCAAGGTGAAAGACACCCTTACCGCTGTGAGCAAGAGGGAAAACGTTATCTGCCGTAGGGGCCGTTATTCCACTCCCTTTCGGCCTTACCCCAAGGCCAAAGGAGGGAAAATGTGGTTCAAAATCTGCAAGTTTTTCTCCCAACAGCAGGAAGATTCCCGTCCAGAGGCAGAGGGCGGGAAATTTTTCAGGGAGACGCCGTCCCAGAGGCGGCAGAGGGCCCGCAATTCTGGAGACCGAGTCCTTTCGTGGCTCTTCAGCCTCCCACGACATGAGGGATTGCCCGGCTGTGCTGCTCGGAGCCAGTCGGGTGTCGTTTGCCAAGCACCTAAAAGCCTGGGAGTCAATCACTCAGGACAGATGGGTGCTTCGGATAATTGCCGGAGGTTACACCATCCCATTCAAATACTCACCCCTCCGTCCAAGAGAATCCCGGACCCACCACCCAGTCAAAGGGAAATAGCAGCCGCAGAAGCTTCAAAGCTGCTACAAAGGAGTCATCCAACCGGTCCCCACAGACCAAATCGGATCAGGAAATTACTCCAGGTTCTTTTAGTGCCAAAAGACAGGGGACCTGAGACCAATATTGGATCTCAGCAGACTGAACCTATCCGTTCACGAAATCCAAATTCGAATGGTCACGTTGCAATCCATTCTCCCGTTGTTGGAGAAGGCTGTTTGGATGTGCTCCATAGACCTCAAGGGCGCCTATTATCACATACCGATACATCAGGCGTCCAGAAGGTATCTGCGCTTCAGCCTGGGAGCCAGTCATTACCAATTTTGTGCTCTGCCCTTTGGTCTCACCACAGCCCCCAGGGTGTTCACCAAGTGTTTGGCAGTAGTGACGGCTCACCTGAGGAGCCTTGGATTCCAAGTGTTTCCCTATCTCGACGACTGGCTCCTGACTGCCACCACCAGGCATCTACTTATGGACAACCTCAAAGCCACCATCTCCTGGGTGTTTCCCTGGGGATTACATTCAATTGGTCAAAGTCTGTCTTGCTGCCCTCTCAGCGCATAAAGTTTATAGGAGCAGAGATAGACTCAAGATTGATGCGTGTCTTTCTTCCTGCCGAAAGGATCCGAACCTTACAGGGCCAAGTTCAAGCTCTGATCTCGAGATCCAAAGCCCCAGCCAGGATGGTCCTACAGGTTCTAGGCTCAATGTCTGCCACGGTACTTTTAGTTCCTCTAGCAAGGTTACACATGAGGATTCTTCAGTGGCTCTTATCAACTCAATGGTCCTTTCAAGATCTTCCCTCAATCATCACATCATGATTACGGAAATATGCAAAGGGACCTGCTGGTGGCTTCAGACATCCAACTTGGATCAGGAAAACCCTTTGTTCTCCCCTCCAGTGGTTACCCTGATGACAGATGCCTTCCAGATAGGGTGGGGGCATTGTCTGGGCAGGCTAGTTCAGGGCTCCTGGCTTCCGGACGGCTCTTCTCCACATCAACGTGTTGGAGATGAGGGCTGTACTTCTATCCCTACAGGCCTTACACAAGTTCCTTCCTCAGGGCATCATCGCCATCCACACAGACAACATGTCGGTGGTTTGGTATCTGAACAAACAAGGAGGGACCAGATCGTATCCCCTTTGCAGAGAGGCCATGAGAGTGTGGGAATGGGCTGTAGCTACCAACCGCTTCTTGGTAGCGACCCACATCCCGGAAAGTCAAATGTATTGGCGGACAAATTAAGCAGGACAATTCTCTCTCCTCACGAATGGTCTCTAAACCGCAGTAGCAGCCCAGGTTTTCAAGAGATGGGGACGCCGTGCTGCGACCTATTTGCGACTCCACAAAACACCAAGTGCCAAAGGTTCTTCTCCTTGATTCCACATCAGGAAGTACCGGCCATGGATGCTCTAGCACAACCCTGGCCAACAGGGTTGCTTTATGCTTTCCTCCAATTCCACTCCTTCCCAAAGTCATTCAAAAGCTTCTCAGCTAAGGTCTTCAATGATTCTGATTGCCCCATACTGGCCTCGTCAGATATGGTTTCCTTACCTGAAAAAGCATGCAGTGGACGATCCGTGGACCTTAGACCTGATCCCGGATTTGCTAATCCATCAGTCGGGACATTGGCATCAGTCCCTTCAATCTCTGAAATTGACAGCTTGGCTCCTCCACTTCCGACCTTAGTTAGAAGTCACACACTAGACCCGGAAGTTGTTCACATTTTGTCTTCGCCCTACAAACCCACCACTAACAAATTGTACCTCAGTAAGTGGAAGAGGTTTGCTATCTGGGCTCAACTCAAGGGCTTAGACCCTATCACTGCTCCTGTCCCAGAGGTTTTGAAATTCTTAACATCCCTATTTAATCAGGGATCTTCTGTCTCAACTATTAAAGTTCAACTAGCTGCTATCTCTAAATTCCATGAATCCACGGATCCTCCTTTGATGAGCAGCAGGCTATGCAAAACATTCATTAAAGGTGCGAGTCTGTTAAGACCACCAGTTTTTCATCCTGCACCTCCGTGGGATCTTGATTTAGTGCTTCGCATTAACATCTCCCCTTTGAACCGGCTGCTACATGCAATTAAAATATCTGTCATGGAAAACGGCATTCTTAGTGGCTATTACTTGCAAGAAGAGTCTCAGAGCTTCAAGCCCTGTCTATTAAACCACCATATCTGATTTTCCACAAAGATAGAGTATCTCTTAGGCCTAATCCATCCTTTGTCCCAAAGGTCTGCTCTAGTTTCTGTCTTCAACAATCTCTAGAACTACCAGTTTTCTTTCCAAAATTCTCTAATGAAGCAGAATACACTCTCCATAAATTGGATGTTCACAGGCAATTACGCTTCTATTTAGACAGGACTCAGCAACTTCGTAAGTCAGACCAGTTGTTTGTGTCCTTCTCAGATAATAAATTGGGCCAAACCATCACAAAAGCTACAATCTCAAAATGGATCAGAGATTGCATAACTCAGGCCAATTCTTCTTCAAATAAGCAACTTGCATCATCTATCAAAGCTCATTCTACCAGAGCTATGGCTACTTCTATAGCTTTTCATTCCAAGCTCGCTATTTGGGAAATGTGTGCTGCGGCTACTGGGTCCAACCCGCACCCTTTCCTTTCCCACTACCAATTGGATGTGGCATCTTAAGGGCGAGCTTCATTTGGTTCCACGGTACTCAGGAGTGTTTTCCAGTGAGCCACCCAGGATTCAGGTGCTAGGGACGCTGTCCCATCATTCAGAATGTAGGCGAGATAGGATCACATAACATCTTTTAGTTATGTACTCACCATAACTTCAGATGTTTGGGATCCATCTCGCCTACATTCTGATACCCACCTCCTTCCCCTGCCTTGCAGATCAGAAGAGATAGAACGGTTTTGAGCTCCACTGTTTTTATCTTGTTTCATCTGACGATGTTATATAAGCAGGGTATGCATGTGTGCATGTATGCGGACAAACTAGATCTGGGGGACTGATGGTGGTGCATCCTGGGATATAGTAAGCTCAGCCAATAAGAGACTTCGCTCTTTGGCATAAGCGTGCCGAGTCGGAGCCGAGGGATCGGCTCCGAACCCATCATTCAGAATGTAGGCGAGATGGATCCCAAACATCTGAAGTTATGGTGAGTACATAACTAAAAGTTCGTAATCAGTTATTTCCAATGCCTTCTCCCCTTGCACACACTGACAGCCAGGAAGTTTCTCAAGTTGCTGGAATTTATGGCATCCACAATCCCCATGTTGCCTCTGGCTAAACTGCACATGAGGATATTTCACTGGCTCCTAAGGTCCGTTTGGAGACTGCATCTGCACCCACTGGAGTTTGTTCTTCCTCCTTTTCTTTGCCTAAAGAGAGAACTAAATTGGTGGATTCAACAGTTTTAACTAAGTTCAGGTCTTCCTTTGCATCCTCCTCTTCTTGCTCAAGTTTTGTTCATAGTCTCCTCAGAATGGTTTGGGGGAGAGACTTTCCAAACCTGAAGGTGCAAGGCCTTGTTGTCCCTTTCTCAAAGGCAAGAACACATCAACATAAAAGAGATGAAAGCTCTTCTGCTGGCTCTTCAGGCCTTCCATACTCTTATGTCCAGGACCCCTAAAACTGTTTACATACACCACCACAGTACTTTTGTATATAAACAAACTGGGACAAAATCTTATCTTCTGTGCAGGCTAGCTGTCATGGACTGGAAGCTGGCAGATCAGTGCCAGGTCACTCTGCAGGCAGTGTACATCTCCTCCAATCAGAATGTAGTGGCAGACACACTCAGCAGGTCCTTGACTCAATCCCACAAATGAATGCTTCACAGGGATGTGTTTATGGACATTCTCCACTGGTGGGGTACATGTTAAGTCGATCTCTTTGCCTCCCTTTTGAACAATTTCCACACTTTTGTGCCAGAGTCCCAGGTCCTCTGGTCTGGAAGGTGGATGCCCTTTCAATTTCTTGGAAAGGGATGTTTCTGTATGCATTTCCCCCCTTCCCAGTTTCAGAAAGTGTTGCTGAATATTCAACAGGACAAACCAAATATTCTGCTAATGACTCCTTTTTGCCAAGACAGCATTGGTTCGCTCATCTGCATTTAGCTAAAGACAATCATCACAAGTTACCTCACAGGATGGATCTTCTCACACAAGACAAAGTGATCTGTTAACTCTACATCTGACATTGTGGGTGATAGTTTTGATCCCTTTCAGACACTTCTTTTCTGAGGACGTGCTTAAGATTCTGCAGGAGGCCAGGCAGCCCATTACCAGGAAATCCTATATATCGAAATGGAAGAGGTTTTCCATCTGGTGTCTGTCTCGTAACCCAGACCCACTATTTGTGGACATTCCTTTGGTTTTATCCTACTTGTGTGAACTGCTGAAGGCTGGGTTGTCTTCTTTTTCTATTAAAGTACATTCATCAGCCATTTCTGCTTGTCTGTTTTTGGCTCCTCCTTTGGCCTGTAGATTAGAGGTAAAACTTTTCTTAAAAGTCGTCCTTCACATAAAGCCTCCCAGGAAACCTGTTCCCTTCCATGGAATCTAAATGATGGTCTTGAAAAACTCACTGTGGCTTCTTTTGAACCTGCAGCCACAACCTCCCTGCAACAACTGTATTTGGAAGACTATTACTCGCCATCGTCTGTGCCAGAAGGGACTCTGAGCTTCAGGCTTTGATGGTCTTTCCACCCTTCCTTGCTTTTATAAGGATATGATCTCTTTGCATACTAATCCTTCCTTTATGCCCAGGGTTGTGAATGAGTTGTCACTTAATCAGTCTATTAATTTGTCCACCATTTTTCTGCCCCCACAGACCCCTAGTGAGAGGGTCCTCCATACCTTGGGTATGCACAGACAACACCGATTTTTTTGGACAAAACTAAGTTTATCAGGAAATTTGATCAGCTTTTTCTTTTCATGCCGGGACTGTGGGAAGGCCTGCTTCCAAGCAGGCAATTTCTACTTGAATTTCTAAGGCCATTTAGTTTTGTTATGTTTTTCATGGAAAGAGTCTCTTTCCCTGCTAAGGCTCATTCTGCTAGAGCTTTTGCTTCTTGATGCCTTTTTCAAGGGTTTGAATATTACTTCTATTTTTGAATCCGCCACTTGGACTTCAGTTCACACTTTCACTAAACCTTACAAGTTGGATTAGCTCTCCAGATTTAGAGTGGGATTTTCTAGAGCCATTCTTCATGACTCTCTAGAGAGCGCCTCTGCTCCTTCCTCCTCCCTCTCTTCCTTATGAGCTGTGGTATTCTCCCTCATGTAAAGTGTTGCAACATAAGAATAGAAGGATATAGAAAAGTTCTGTAAAATCTTACCATAGCTGTAGATGTCCTTCTTTTCTATGGGACAGTATTCTGTCCCTTCCCCCTACCTCTCCGGTTCATGATGGCCTTCAAGGATGCATCTGCAGTCATAACATATGGGTTGTCCTGCCTCAGGCAGCCCTTCGGTCGGCCGGATTCCAAAGTCTGGGTCTGGCCTCGGCTGATGTTGCACTTTTCCCGACGTCAGAGCGTCCGGGGTATAAAAGCATCAGCCGACGCCATTTTCCTCAGTCTTTCTTGCCGCGCGGTGCCCGAAGCAGAAGCTGTTCACAAGTGCCGGTCGGTCAGATCCAGTGAATTCAGCTACCGAAGACTTCGAAAAAAGCTAAGTACCCCGTTGGGGACTCTTTCTTGCCTCAGCCGATGTCAAAGTAAATAATTGTTTAACTTGTGGGAAACAAATACCTCATAAGGATTTCCATTCATACTGCCTTCCTTGCTTAGGCCCAGACCACGACGTATCGGCCTGTTTAGCCTGTGCTTCCTTCAACCGACGAACTCTTAGACGTCTGTCGGAGTTTGCAGAGGAATTTTTTGGAGCTGCTTTTGCTTATAAAATGCCGTCGGAGACTCCGACTTTGCATATGGTCAAAAAACGCAAGGAAAAGGACCGACGCCCGCGGTTTCGGCTGAAACCACGGCTAGGCCTACCGCGAGTGCCTCTGTTTCGGCCGAAACAGAGTCCTCGGAGATTCCTTCTTCCGAAACCATACTTCCGACCACCGAGGCCCGGGAGGCCCCGGCTGAGTCGGCTTCAGAACTTCCTACTGAAACCAGTGTTCAGGAAATGTCCGACACCATACCTTTGGACATTTCTACTCCTGCACGTGGGGCAGCTAGGCCCCCTGCTTCCATGTCCATTAAGGCCTTTTCAAGGGCTAAAGTTGCCAAACTTTCTAAAGCTTTGCCTGCCAAATCTACCTCCCAGAGGCCTTCCTCTAGTTCTCTCAGATCCTCAGCCTTGCTGAGGACCTTATTTCCTTAATTAGGGCCTCTCAACCTCCTCCAGACAAAAGGCCCAGGACTGACCCCTCTGACCCACACTCCTCAGATGATTCCACGGATGGATTTGAGTTGTCAGACCACCAGGAAAGGGGCTTACTCGCCTTATGAGGATTCAGATGCTGAGGAATCTATCCCTTCGGCCTCCCCTCCTGAAGAGTTTTCCTTAGGTGAGACTCTACACTCCATGAGAGAGCGTTTTCAATGGCAAGGTCAGGATTTCTCTGATACTAGAAAAAGATTAAGGACCTTTTTGCATTTGCCTCAGCATAGGCCTTTAGCTATACCTCCTGTTCTGAATGTAATTGATGATCTGTACAATGATGTCAGTACAGCCCCTGATACTCTTCCTCCGGCCCCTGCCAAACCTGACAGGTACTACAGGGTCCCGGATTCTCATTTCCATCTGTAATAAAGCCCATTCTGCAGACCCAGAAACTATTTCTCAGGGCCCTAAAGGGGTTGCGGCCGCTACTGCCAAAAATCCTCTACCCTCAGAAAGAGAGTCTAGAGCTTTAGAGAGATGGGGAAAGAAGGTGTATACTTCTGCAACTCTTTGTCAGGGCATTAAACTGTCAATTTCATATGATACAGTACCAAGATTATTTGTTAGATGAACTGAATAAAAAACTTTCTTCTCCTGAACCCCTAGACCGTAAATCCCTTCAGGATTTGGTACACAACTCACAACAGGTTAGTAATCATTTCTTAAAATGTGGCTATGATGCACTGGAGGCTTCATTTAGATCAGCTATGACTGGGGCAGTTATTCGTAGGCATGCCTGGCTGAAGGAGCAATCTTTGCCAGACCATGTCAAAGCTAAACTCCTGGATGCTCCAATGGAGAAACAAAATTTATTTGGCTCCTCTGCTCAGGAGATCTTAAAAAAGGTTGAAGAAAAGGCAAAATCTGTGCAAACAGTTAAAGATTTCCTGCAAGTTCAACCACCGAGATTCAGCAGAAACTGGCCTACTAAGAATTGGTCCTTTCCAGACTCGGACAGAGCCCAGAGAGGCAGGAACAGGCGCCCTAGAGGCAGAGGTCAATCGAAGGGCTCCTACAGAGGCCGTCAGTGGCAGCCTGCCAACCAGAGGAGTAGTGCAACAGCAACAACAACAACCACTACACCAGGACAGGCTCAATGACTTAACTCTGATTCCGCCTACCAGGGATCAACTAGAAGCACCCTTGGGCGGAAAGCTGGCTTTATTCTCAAAAACCTGGCATTATATTACAAAGGATACATGGACACTGCAAATAATAGACAAAGGATACAGGTTCCACTTCCACACTTTGCCAAAAAGAAGCGGAATGCCAAACCTTCCACCAAATCAGAGGGCAGAGGCTTTAAGACAAATCAGCAATTTACTTCAGATGAAAGCTATAGAAAAGGTACCATGTTCAGAACAAGGCCAAGGATTTTACTCCAGACTATTCCTTGTACCAAGAAAAGAAAGTCAATGGAGGCCTATTCTCGACCTGTCTGCACTGAACACTTATCTCATTGTGCCAAAATTCAAAATGCTGACCCTACAGCAACTTCTTCCCATGTTGGGCAAGGAGTCTTGGCTGGTGACTCTAGATCTCAAGGAGGCATACCTGCACGTCCCTATTCGACCAAGTTGCAGAAGACACCTCAGATTTCTTGCAGGATCAGAGCATTATCAATTCTCAGCATTGCCCTTTGGCTTATCTACTGCGCCCAGAGTATTCACGAAATGCCTGGCATCAGTAATTGCACATTGCAGACTACAGGGAATTCAAATTTACCCATACCTGGACGACTGCCTAATACAAGCGGACAACAAGAAAAATTTGATAAAGGACTTGGCCTATGCCATACACCTGCTACAGACCTTTTGGGATACACAGTCAACATCCAAAAGTCAAGACTAGTACCATCCCAAAGGATAACCTTTTTAGGTGCAGATCTGGACACAACCACCCAAATGGCTTTTCTCACAGAAGAAAAACAAAAACAACTTCCAGATTACTTCATGATTCTGACAAGACAAACTCAGCTTACTGCAAGGAAAATCCTGCAGGCCCTGGGTTACATGGCATCCTGCATAATTCTAATACCGCATGCCAGGCTGCATATGAGGAAATTACAATGGTACCTAAGGAGTGTATGGTCTCAACACAGTCACAGTTTAGAAACCATGATACCAATCATTCCATGCCTTCAAAAGGAATTCCTGTGGTGAGCTCAGGCCTGCCAGTCCAGCAGAGGGTTGCCTTTCAGCAAACCAAAAACAAGGCAGACCATCACCACGGACGCCTCAGACCGAGGATGGGGAGCACACATGGAGGGCAAATGTATCCAAGGCCTATGGCCTCAAGGACAGCTAAGCATGCACATAAACCAAAAGGAAATGCTGGCAGTGAGGCATGCAATCGAGGCATTCAAACCCTTCCTCCAACAAGGACACCTGTTAATAAGGACAGACAACACCACGGTCATGTGATACATAAACAAGCAGGGAGGCACACATTCTTACCCTCTATGCCGGATGGCTATGAATCTGTGGGAATTATGCCTGAATCTCAATATCCAACTACAGTCCCAATTTGCCAGGAAAGAAAATGCACTGGCGGACAGCTTAAGCAGAACTACCATGGATGCACACGAATGGATGCTGCACCCAGACATCTTCCAACTCATAGCAAAGACATGGGGAATGCCGGAGATAGATCTGTTCGCCTCCCCACTCAACCATCAACTGAAGACATTCTGCTCAAGGACATACCACTCACAAGCTTGGAGGGTGGACTCTCTCTTTCAGCTGGAAAGCCCTAACAGTATATGCCTTCCCACCTCTCCCATTGATGTACAAGGTTCTACTGAAGATCAGGGAGGAACAGCCAAAAGTGATGCTAATAGCTCCGGACTGGCCAAGACAACACTGGTATCCATTACTGAGAAGCATGTCTCAGGCAAAATCATGGCCTCTCCCCCTATGGCCTCTTCTTCTGATGCAGAACAATTTCAAGACCCTGCATCCCAACTTGAAAACATTGCAGCTAACTGCCTGGAAAATTCCTTAAATGCCAGTCAAGCTGTTTTATCTCAGAGGGTGAAGGACATTATCCTGGAGGCTCGCAGGCCTTCCACAAGGAAGACATACTCAGCTAAATGGAAGAGATTTCTCATTTGGAGCACATCAAAAGGCTCAGATGTCGCAGTGGCAAACATAACAAATATCCTAGAATACTTAGCAGAATTGTTCCACAATGGCCTGTCCTATTCTTCCATTAAGATTCATGCTTCAGCATTTTCAGCAGAATACAATGTGGATCCACCTATCTTCTCGCATCCTCTCCTCAGACAATTCCTGAGAGGGATCAAAAATATTAAACCTCCAAGAAGACCCCCTCTACCTGCCTGGGATCTCAACTTTGTGCTGGAGAAACTGACACTTCCTCCTTTTGAACCAGCAGCATCAGCGGATCTACAGTTTCTATCTTGGAAAACTGCATTCCTTCTGGCAATCACTTCAGCAAGAAGAGTATCTGAGTTACAAGCATTAATGGCAGTGCAGTTTTTTCTTTTTTTCCACCAGGACAGGGTTTCACTAAGTACCAATCCTACTTTTATGCCAAAGGTGGTATCTAGGGTATCCTTGAACCAAGCTATTCACTTGCCTACGTTCTTCCCTAATCCACAGAATAGAGAGGAAAAACTTTTGCACACCCTGGATATACACAGACAACTACGCTACTACTTGGACAGAACATAAACTAGCAGAAAAACTGACAAACTTTTTGTAGCTTATGCAACTGGGGTGCAAGGAAGAGCAATTTCCAAACAGACATTTCAAAATGGATAGGAAATTGCATTTGATTTTGCTACTCCTTTCATGGAAAGACAGTTCCTGAAAACATCAGGCCTCACTCCACAAGGGCCATGGCCACCACTACAGCCTTTCTACGAGGGGTGGCTACCAAGGACATTTTAGAAACTGCTACTTGGAGCTCCGTGCATACATTTGCCAAGCATTACAATCTACCTTTATACTCTAGATCCAGAGCAGGGTTTGCTACTGCAGTCCTGCAGGGGATCTTAATTACACCATCCCTTTCTTAGTACCTCCTCCCCCAGATTGGCTATGGTATTCTACCCATATGTTATGATTGCAGATGCATCCTTGAAGGACATAGTACAGTTTTGTACCTACCATAAATGTAGATGTCCGATAGGTATACATCTGCAGTCAGGATTACCCTCCCTCCTTCCCCTCTGTGGTATTCCTAGGGTTCTGACCCCTCTTTTAGTTAGCTGGGGGAATCTATTATGGTGTATTTGTTTGTTTATACATGTATATAATTTGCAAATGTTTGGAACTTTTCAGCATTTATCCAAATTTAGCCTTCCTGGAGGGCACCTGGCATCTGGGGCAAGAAAAACTGAGGAAAATGGCGTCGGCTGATGCTTTTATACCCCGGACGCTCTGACGTCGGGGAAAGTGCGACGTCAGCTGAGGCCAGACCCAGACTTTGGAATCCCGCCGACCGAAGGGCTGCCTGAGGCAGGACAACCCATATGTTATGACTGCAGATGCATACCTATCGGACATCTACATTTATGGTAGGTACAAAACTGTACTTTTTTTCTGCGGATATATGTTTTTCTACTTTTGTTCCTTAAGCTGGTGTTCCTACTGGGGCATTAGGTTCTGAGGATGGTGCATGCGGACGTCACTTTTATGGGCTATGCTGTTTGCAGGCATACATGCAACATCCCGCATATGCTGCAGTGGTAAAAAGGCTTTTGTATTCTGGCTGCACATCGGGACTGCTTACAGCAGTCATCCCTCATGTAAAGAGTACTGCAACATAGAAAAGGACATCTGTGTTTATGGTTAGCTGTATTTTATATTAGCCGATGTCAGCTAAAAAGGGGGAATGCCATTGCGGGCGTCAAATACAGCACAAGGATGCCCACGACCGTTGCGTCGTTTTTCTTTGGAATGAACACGATCATACTGCGTGCTCCATTTGCCAATCTTTCGTACCGAAGACCCTCTGCAGCCATCTGGCCACACTAAATTTAGATTTAGAGAACCAACGTCACAAAAAAATTGTGCTTAGAATGGTCCGCAAATCAGCCGCCCTGACTGAACCACCACAGAAAAAAGCCAAAGTTTCCAGGCCTACTTCCATTGCCTCTCCGCCATCGGATGTCTCGCCAGCTTCAGATATAGGAGTTGAGGGACATCCGACAGAACCAACTATTTCGGCCCCCACCAAGGAAGCTGCTTCAGAAGTAGCAGCCTGCACGTCCATGTAGGTAGCCCAGACCTCGGTCCCTATGATGTCGAGGGGGAACCAGAAAGAGTCGGTCAGCCTTTGGGGACTTCTATCTGAGACACAAGCTTCTTAAACTAGGTCTTCTCCAAAACCTATGCCTACTAAATGTAAACTGAAAACTAAACATCTGACTCCTTCCCCTGAAGGAGTCCCTGACTGGCAATCTTTCAGTAACTCTCTGATGCAGGCCTTTATGGCCCACAGGCGCTACTCCCTCCACTATACCTGTGCTCAGCCCAAGGCCTACGTCTTTTTCTCTCCCCTTGCAGACTACATAAGAGGGAGAGGAGGGACTAGAACTTTACTACTACTCTTCTGAAGAATTCATTTCTTATGCATCCCAGATTGCCTCTCCTTTAAAATATTATTCACCAGATGAGGAATCTGTTGAAGGGGACTCACCACCAGAGGACATAACATTTGGGGAAACAACTAAGATGAAAGAGTATTTTAAATGGGACACTATCCAGATGACTGACACCCAGAGGAGGTATTTTGAACTCTTTCAAGTGGAGTCTCCCTCCCCATCAGCCATCACACCAGTCTTACCTGCCTTTCTGGATGCTTTTACTTCTGCATCCAAAAACCCAGACTCTCAACCACCTGCACCTAAAAGACCAGACAGGTTTTATAAGGTTCCCGATGACCAAAAATTCTTAGTTAACCCCCCCCCCCCCCATCAGACCCTGCAGTCATTGCTCTCTCTTCAGACAAGCAATCCAGACTTATTCCCTCTGCATCTCTTTTGCCTACTAATAAAGACAGTAAAACCAAATACAGGATTGATAAAGTGTACACCACTTCCACCCTGTCCTTCCGTACTATAAATTACCAGACGCACATGGTTAAGTATGCACTGGACCTTGTGTCTCAAACAACTAACCTCCTGGCTGCCACACCTGACTGCCCTACCAAGGCAGACATAACATCTAAATTGTCTCTGGCTTCACAGGTAGCCAGACATTCAGTTAGGTGCAGTTGTGATGCTGCAGAGGCCTCTGTTAGATCAGCAGCTTCTGCTTCCGTCCTCCGCAGATACTCTTGGCTGCACCTACAACCTCTGTCTGAAGACTGTAAAACTAAGATTATGGATGGCTTTTAGACCATAACCTTCCGTTTGGAAAACGGTCTGCAGAGCTTTTTAAAAATCTGCAGGAGAAAAGCAAGGAACTGCAGGACATCAAGCATTTGCTTGTGTTCACTATTTTGAAGTATTACAAGAACTACCCTGTGAAAACCTCTCATCAGGAGAATCCCTTCCTCTGACACCCCTTCATCCTCCAGGCACAGGAGGAGAACTAGAAGGCAAACATTCTCCAGACCTACCACTTCTCAACCAAGTCCTGGACAGTCATTTCAGGATAGAAATGCACCCAACAATGTGTGACTGCCTTGCCCATCTGGCTTCGTCAGCCCGCCTATCCCACTGTTTAGCCATCTCAGACCAATGACTTTGGAGTATCATCCAAAACTGATACTTCCTTTCATGTGTACTAGGCTAATGGCCCTGGGACCTTTACAAGCCTAGCCATAGGATTACCCTGGCGTCGTGCCACCCGACCTTAGTTCCCAGTGCCTCTGTTGAGTAGAGCCACTGGAGTTATCCCCAGGGTGAATTTTCTGTTTCCCATCCACTCGTCAAGGTCTCTCTTGAAGAGGGTCAGCGAGGTGCTCTGCTTGAGATGTATGGCAAGTCTATTACATAGCGTGGACAGTCTCTGGGTTATGAACCTGTCCCCCCAGTACGTTCTGTTGATTATGGTAATGAGGTTGTGATCTCTGGAGTGTGTGGTGTGGAGGGATTGGGATTTCTTTAGATGTAGCTTTTCTAGCATAGCTGGATCAGACATGGCTTTGTAAGTTCAGCAGAGATTGCCTCTAAGTAGGCGATATGAGACAGAGAATAGTTGGAGTTTTTTGAGTCTGTCCATATAGGACAAGTGTTTAAGGCCTAGGATCATCTTCGTGAGGTACTTTTGCGGCCTCTCCAGTTGTTGCAGGTGTCGATTGAGGTACATGCCAAATGGGATATTGTATACGATGATTAGCCTAATGAGGGAAGAGTAGAGGGAGAGGTGACTTCCTGGAGTGGAAAAGCCCATCCCCTTTCCACCCCCAGAACCAAATCCGCCTACTGTCACAATTTCCTCAAGACCTCCAAAAGCTAGGGACAGTAGAACCTGTTCCTCCCGGGCAGGAAGGAAAACGATTTTACTCAACTCTTTCTTGTCCCCCCAAAAAATGGGTCCTTTGAGACCTATACCAGATCTGTTTTTCCTGAACCTATTTCTAGAAGTGCCTTCTTTCAAAATGCTCTCCCTCCCAACCCTACTCCCTCTTATCCCATACCAGGCCTTCATGGCCACTCTGGATCTAAAGGAGGCTTACCTCCATATAGCTATAAAACCCTCCAACAGAAAATTTCTACGTTTCTCTGGACCCTGCTGTCACTTTCAGTTTACAGCCTTGCCCTTTTGGTTTGTGTACAGCACCCAGAGTATTCACAAAATGCCTATCCAAAGCCATTGCTTACTGCAGGACCCAAGGTATAGAACTCTACCCCTACCTAGATGAAATTCTCCTTCTAGCAGAGACCGAAACCCATCTCGGAGACCACCTCAGGTTCACCACCACCCTTCTTCAAAACCTGGGCGTCACCCTCAATTTAAACAAATCCTTGCTCCCTCAGGAAGACAAATTTCTTCTGAGCTGCAGGATCAGGACTGATCTAATGTGGGCTTTTCTCCCACAGGAAAATGTCCACTCCCTTTCCACTCACTTTCAAAATCTTTTACTGGAATCCCAGATTTCTGCAAGACAATTCCTGCAACTCCTGGGCCTTATGGCAGCCACCATTTCCATGTTTCTCTTGGGAAGAATGCATATGCAGAAGTTCAAATGGTACCTCAAGAACATGTGGTCGCAACACACACACTTTTTAGAGGACCAAATCCCCTTTCTGCCCTGCCTCAAATCAGAGCTAAGGTGGTGGATTCAGCAAACCCGTCTCAACCTGGGAATGCCTCTCCAAATCCCCTCCCCAAGCCAGTTCATCTTCACAGATGCTTCAGACCTAGGGTGGGGTGCCACCTGCAAGGACTTCAGAGTTCAGGATATTTGGGGTCCTGTCCTTCAAAAGAAGCATATCAATGTCAGGGAGATGACTGCAGTTCTTCTAGCCCTAGAGGCTTTTCTTCCTGCCCTCCTCCCGGGACCCCTTCTAATATTCACAGACAACATCACAGTTATGTGGTATCTCAAACAAGGAAGAACCAAAGCCGATCTCCTTTGCAGAAAAAATGTACAAATCTGGGAAATCTCCTCCAGGCACAACCTGTCCCTCCAGGCCTCATAACACCCTCTCAGGACAACAAACCGGCAGATCATCTAAGCAGAACATCTTCTCTACAGTATGAGTAGATGCTGAACAGAGAAACCTTTCTAGACCTTGTCCACCGGTGGGGCACTGCTCAAATGGATCTGTTTGCCTCCCCCAGAACAGGCAATTGACCAATTTCTGCACTAAGGATCACTCCCCACTATCCTGGAGAGTAGATGCCCTCAACATACCTTGGAAGGGACTGTTTCTTTATGCCTTTCCCCCCTTCCCTCTAATTTAAAGGTCCTACTGAAAATCAGGAAGGACAAACCAAAAATCTTGTTGGTGACCCCCTACTGGCCAAGGCAGCACTGGTTCCCCCTACTTCACTCACTAGCCAAGGGCAGTCACCATAGTTTACCCCACAAGGTGGACCTTCTCACACAACAAAAGGGAACCCTAATCCATCCTCACCTACAGATGTTGGCACTAACACTCTGGGTGATAAACTTCTAATCCCTTTTAGACACCACTATTCAGAGGACATGCTTACAGTCCTGACGGGGGCCAGGAAATCTGCTTCTAGAAAATCATATTTGGATGGTATGAAAATGGGAGAGATTCTGAAAATGGTGCGTACGTAAAGATAGGGAACCCCAGTCAGGCGGACTCTTCCCTAGTCCTTACATATGTGTGTGAACTCATTAAGGATGGCCTTTTTTACTCCTCAGTGAAAGTACATTTTTCAGCTATATCTGCCTCTAGACCCCCTTTACTTTACTTTACAGACTAGATGTTGAACATTTCCTGAGAGGGGTTTTACACATCCGACTACTTAGAAAACCCATCCCGCCACCCTGGGGTCTGGAGAAACCAACACTTGGCCCCTTTGAACCAGCTAGCAGCTGCTTTGCAACTCTGTACACATAAAACTGTACTGTTGGTCACCATCACTTCTGCTAGGAGGGTGATGTTCATCGTGCATACAGCTGCAGTCATAAAAGATGGGTTCTCCTGCCGTCAGGCGGGTCCTCGGTCGGCTGAATTCCAAAGTCTAGGTCCGGCGTCAGTTGTCGTCGCTTCTTCCCTGATGTCAGTGCGACAGGGGTATAAAAGAACCAGCCGACGCCATTTTCTCCAGTCTTTCTTGCCGCGCGGTGCCCGAAGCAGAAGCAGTTCGCAAGTGCCGGTCAGCCAGCTCCTGAAATTATGAAAATTTTGCAACCGAAGTCTTCTTGAAAGCTAAGTACCCCGTTGGGGAAACTTTTCTTGCCTCAGACCGATGTCAGACAAAGTTAATAATTGTATTTCATGTGGGAAGCAAATACCGCATAAGGATTTTCATTCCCTCTGCATTCCTTGCTTAGGCCCAGACCACAACGTCTCGGTCTGTCGTTTTTGTGCTACATTCAACAAACGCACCATTAAGCGTCGTGAAGAGTTCGCCCAGCACTATTTTGGAAAAAAATTTAACTACATTATGTCGTCGGATACTCCGACTCCAGTTTTGACAAAAAGACGCAAAGATAAGGACTGACACACGAGGTCCGCGGCCTCTACCAACACCACGCCAAAGCAGACTACAGGTGGTCCGGTTCTCAGCGAGGCGCCTACGCAGCCCCTGCCTACCGACGACACTTCATGGGCGGTGTCTACTGTGCCAGAGGTCGCAGGCTCCTCGGCCCACACCCCGACTACAGATACCGAAGCCACTCTAGGTGGTGAAACTCAGAATGTAGACAGGTCTGCCTCCTCTCAAGGTGTCTTTAGGCCTTCCTCTTCTTTTTCCATCAAGGCTTTCACCAAGTCTAAAGCAGCCATGCATTCTAAGAGATAAAGCTACACAGGGCCCTTCTCCAGGCCCCATGCCTAAAAAACAGATGCTTAAAATGGCTGAGGATTTAATTACTCTTATCAGGGGTTCTCAACCCCCCCCGGACAAAAGGCCCAGAGTGGAGGAAGAATCCCTCTCCTCGGACCAGGCCTCCATTATTTCAGAGCACTCTGATGAACAGGAACATTCATACTCCCCTTTTGAAGATTCTGATTCAGAGGAGTCCATTCCCTCTGTCTCCCCCCTGGGGATTACTCATTTGGGGAAACCTTGCATACCTTGAGGGAACACTTCCACTGGGAAGGCCAAGAGTACTCAGACTCCAAGAAAAGGCTTAGGGATTTTCTCTTGCTCCCTCAGCACAGGCCTCTGGCTATACCTCCTGTCTTAGACATGCTAGATGATGTGTATTCGAAGGCCTGCCTTAACCCAGACTCTCTACCTCCAGCCCCAGTCAAGCCTGACCGGTACTACCGGGTTCCTGACTCACACCAATTCTTATACAAAAGCCATGCGGCTGACCTAGAAACTATCTCACAGGGCCCCAAGGGAATTAAGGCCTCCACTGCTAAAAATCCATTACCTTCAGAGAGAGATTCCAGATCTTTAGAAAGGTGGGGAAAAAAGGTATACACCTCGGCCACCTTAACCATGAGGGCATTAAACTGCCAGTTCCATATGTTAAAGTACCAACAGTTTCTGTTATCACAGTTGAGAAGCAAAATGTCACAACCTGAACAACCGGACTTGGAGTTGCAGGATTTGATGCATAGTGCAGAACAAGGGGGTAAACATACGTTGCAATGTGATTTTGATGCTCTAGAGGCCTCATGTAGAGCTGCTGTTACAGGATCAGTCATACGTAGACATGCCTGACTCAAGGAGCAAACCTTACCAGATCATGTCAAAGCTAAATTACTAGATGCCCCTCTACAAAAAGATGTATTATTTGGTATTAAAGCTGAGGAGGTATTAAAGAAAATGGAGGAAAAGGATAAATCAATGCAAACAGTAAAAGATTTTCTACAGGTACAACCTCCACGTTTCAGTAGAAATTGGCCTTCCAAAAATTGGTCCTTTCCAGCCACGGACAGACCCCAAAGAGGTAGATACAGGCGACCGAGGGGCAGAGGGCAATCTCAAGGATCGTTTAGAGGCAGACAATGGCAAGCTCCTACACAAAGTGGTGGTGAGGATAGTTCACAGCCATTCAGAAAGCAAACCCAATGACTTTCCCCTTTGCATGCCAAGCAAGGCTCAAATGGCAGCACCCTTAGGCGGAAAACTGGCATTATTTTCGAAAAATTGGCATGTTGTCACAAAAGACAAATGGATCCTGGACATTATAAACAGAGGCTACAGATTCCATTTTCACACCCTTCCACAAAAGAGAAGCATGCCAAACCTGCCACACAATCAAAGGGCAGAGGCACAAAGACAAATTTCAGATCTCATGGACATGAAAGCTATTCAAGAGGTACCTACTCAAGAACAAGGTCAAGGTTTTTATTCCAGACTATTCCTGGTACCAAGGAAGGGAAAAGATTGGAGACCTATTTTGGACCTATCCATCCTAAACACATTTTTACTCGTGCCAAAATTCAAGATGTTCACATTACAGCAGCTTCTTCCCATGCTGGGCAAGGAGTCTTGGCTGGTAACATTGGACCTCAAGGAGGTATACCTGCATGTCCCAATCAGACAAAATTGCAGAAGATACCTCAGATTTCTCGCAGGTTCAACCCATTATCAATTCTCTGCATTGCCCTTTGGCTTATCTACTGCGCCCAGAGTATTCACGAAATGCCTGTCATCAGTAATTGCCTACTGCAGACTTCAAGGGATACAAATATACCCATATTTGGACGACTGCCTGATCCAAGCGGACAGCAAGCACATACTTCTGAAACATCTGGCTTTTGTAATAATGTTGTTGAATTCTCTGGGGTAGACGGTCAACAAAAAGGAATCAAGGCTAATACCCTCACAAAAAATAATTTTCCTGGGTGCCAACTTGGACACAAACACCCAGATGGCCTACCTCACGCCAGAGAAACAGGGGCAACTAACTCAATACTTCAGAAAACTAGCAAATTTCACCAGGCTGACTGCAAGGAAAATCCTGCAGGCTCTGGGATTCATGGCATCTTGCATCCTACTAATTCCATGTGCAAAGCTGCATATGAGGAAACTTCAATGGTACCTGAAAAACCTATGGTCTCAACACAGCCACAGTTTGGAAACAATAATACCACTGATTCCATGTCTTCAAAAGGAATTTCTGTGGTGGGCTCAAGCATGCCAAAGAAACACAGGTCTCCCATTCTGCAAGCCTCAAGCAAATCAAGTCATCACAACAGACGCCTCAGACTACGTATGGGGGGCGCACACGACAGATCGGTGCATTCAGGGCAAATGGTCCCAAAAAGAAAAGCACCTACACATCAATCAAAAGGAAATGCTAGCAGTAATAAATGCTATTATAGCTTTCAAAGACCTTCTGCATCCAGGCCAAATATTGATAAGGACAGACAACACCACAGAAATGTGGAACATAAACAAACAGGGAGGAACCCATTCATACCCCCTATGCAGGGAGGAACCCATTCATACCCCCTATGCAGGCTGGCCATGTCACTTTGGAACATGGCTCTGGAATTACAAATCGAACTTCAAGCACAGTACTTGCCAGGCAAGGAAAACACGCTGGCAGACAACCTAAGCAGAAATATGACAGACCCACACAAATGGAAGTTGCACCCTCAAGTTTTTACAGAAATAAATCAAGCATGGGGAAGGCCAGACATAGATCTCTTTGCCTCCCACAAAAATCACCAATTGACAAAATTCTGCTCAAGGACTTTTCATCCACAGGCCTGGAGAGTGGACTCTCTCTTTCAGTTGGACAACAGTAACAGTTTATGCCTTTCCCACCTCTTCCTCTGCTGCCCAAAGTTATATTAAAAACCAAAGCAGACAGACCAAAGATGTTTCTCATTGCTCCAGACTGGCGCAGACAGCACTGGTACCCACTCCTGAGGAGCCTAACGCATTCCCCACCATGGACCCTACCTCTAATGCCTCTTCTGACTCAGCACAGCTTTAAAACTCTTCACAGTCAGCTGAAAACACTCAATCTGGCCACATGGAAGATTCCTTGAGTTCACAACAGACCCTACTCTCCAAGGAGCTGCAGGATGTCATTTTGGAGGCCAGAAGGCCTTCTACTAGGAAAGCTTACGCCGCAAAATGGAAGCGATTTTGTGCCTGGAATGAGAAAAAGGGCCAGAATCCTGGAATACTGAATTTACCTCAAATATTACAGTATCTAGCTGAGCTGCTAAGCAGTGGACTTTCATTCTCCTCCATCAAAATCCATGCCTCAGCCATTTCTGCAGAATACAACACTGATCCTCCTTTATTCTCTCATCCCCTCTTAAGACAGTTCCTCAGAGGGGCTAAGAATATAAAATCCCCAAGGAAACAACCAATACCTGCTTGGGACCTCAATTTCATTCTAGAAAAGCTGACCTTGCCTCCTTTTGAGCCAGCTGTCTCAACAGATTTGTAATATTTGTCCTGGAAAACAGCCTTCCTTCTGGCTATCACCTCAGCTCGCACGGTATCGGAACTACAAGCCCTCATGTCTGTGCAGCCTTTCATCATTTTCCATCAGGATAGAGTTTCCTTATGAACCAATCCGTCCTTTATGCCAAAGGTGGTATCCAGGGTAGCTTTGAATCAGGCTATTCACTTACCTACCTTTTACCCTAATCCTCAAAACAAAGGGGAGAGAGACTACTACATTCCTTGGACATCCACAGACAGCTATGTTATTATTTGGACAGAACAAAGCCTTTCAGAAAATCAGAACAACTCTTTGTGTCCTATGCTATAGGAGCTCAAGGGAAGCCAATTTCCAAACAGACAATCTCAAAATGGATAGCCCACTGCATACGCTTTTGTTACTTTTTTCATGGTAAAACTGTGCCTGCAGGCATCAGATGCGACTCCACAAGGGCCACAGCTACCTCTGCAGCTTTCCTCAGAGGAGTTCCTACCAAAGATATTTTGGAAGCAGCCACTTGGAGTTCTGTGCAAACCTTCTCCAAGCACTACCACCTACCATTATACTCCAAAACTAGAGCAGGCTTTGCCACTGCAGTCTTGCAGGGCATCCTGGCTCCTCCTAGTTCCACCTAGTGCCTACCACCCCTTTTTTAGCTTTGGGATTCTACCCATCTGTTATGACTGCAGCTGTATGCACGATGAACATAGTACAGTTTTGTACCTACCATTAATGTAGATGCTCGAGTGCTAATACAGCTGCAGTCCAGGTTTCCCTCCCTCCTTCCCCTCTTGGGACAGGCCTATTGGCTAACACCTCCTCATACAACTTGTTTGGGGTATTCATTTATGGTGTATTTGCTTGCAACTACTGTTTTTTGATTATATTGCACTGCATTATTACATAAATTTATGTATTGCCTTCCTTCTGGGGCCACCTGACATCTGGGGCAAGAAAAACTGAAGAAAATGGCGTTGTCTGGTTCTTTTATACCCCTGTCGCACTGACGTCAGGGAAGAAGCGACGACAGCCGACGCCGGACCTAGACTTTGGAATTCGGCCGACCGAGGACCCGCCTGACGGCAGGAGAACCCATCTGTTATGACTGCAGCTGTATTAGCACTCGAACATCTACATTTATGGTAGATACAAAACTGTACTTTAGATTAACAGGCATTAATGGCCTGCTCCCCCCGTACACTGTATTCCGCAAGGACAGGGTGACCTTACACACTAACCTTTCCTTCATGCCTAAAGTGGTAAACGAGCTGTCCTTAAATCAAATCTATTCACCTGTCTACCTTCTTCCCCTCTCCAACTAATGAGTGAGAGGATTCTCCATTCCCTGGATGTGCACAGACAACTTAGATTCTACCTAGACAAAACTAAATCCTACAGAAAATCTGAACAACTTTGTCTCCTTCCACCCCAGGGCTATAGGCAAGACAGTTTCCAAGCAAACTATTTCAGGATGGATCAGAAAATCCATTAATTTCTGCTACTGTCACCATGGTGAACCTGCTACTGTCACCATGGTGAACCTTTGCCCCAGGGGGTGAGGGCTCATTCCCCTAGAGGTATGGCTACTTCAAAGGTCTTCCTTAAAGGGCTGGACACAATTTCCATTTTAGAAGCAGCCACCTGGTCCCCTGTCCACACCTTCACCGAACACTACAAACTAGATCAAGTCTCCAGAGCCAGGGTAGGCTTTGCTAGGACAATCCTGCACTGGTTTCTAGAATCTTCCACCCTTGCATCTAATTAGCTGTGGTACTCTCCCACAGTAAGAATACTGCAACATAGGACTAGAAGGACATAGAGTGGTTGTGTAAAATCTTACCAAAACCATAGATGCCCTTCTCTTCTATGTTGCAGTATTCCCTCCCTCCTACCTTCCCCTTGCATTACATTGGACTACTAACCTTGCTTTTAGGAAGCTCTACCCTTAACCAAGAGCAACTAGCCAGCATATGACACTTGACTCTTCTAGATGACAATCACTTACTCTTCTCAGAAGACTGTCTGTCTTGCCTTCGAGTTCTTAGGTCTGTGCATGCAGACGTCACATTTAAGGTCCGTAGTTTATGGCCCTATGTGTGACATTCCACGCAAATACAGCAACCAGGCGTAAGCCTTTGTATAGGGGCCGATGGGTCGCCTGAAGCAGGAAATCCCATAGTAAGGATGCTGCAACATGGAAGAGAAGGACATCTGTGGTTATGGTAAGATTATACACAATTATTCTTTTTTGTAATTTGCTCAAGATAACGTGCCAAAACAATTAATCATGGTACATTTTTTTTTTGTAAAGGCTTGAATTTACTCATGGAGTTACTTTAGCAATGGCATTTTATGGCTGACTTCAGATTATAATCTGGTTTGCTGCACTGTGCCTAATTTCTGTTTGTAGTGGTATTTCAGCACTTTGCAGTTTCATGCATAAAGTGGTAAGTTTTGTGGTCTGCCTTCATCCATCTACACTAAAGTGCATGAGTTACAGATCACTCACTGCTGTTGCAGCATTGTATCTTAGTCAAGATACTGAATTTTTCGCATTCACTGCAACAAGTAAGAAACTTAAATGTGAGTTAATACCCTCATCTGATGTCCATTTCATTATGCATCACCACTGGGTCCTTGGATCCGACCTCTGATCCTACTCTGCCATTTCTTCCAGGCATGCAATCTGAGCCTCAAACTCATCCCTTGCCCATAATGCCTTAGTCATTCTCCATCCCCCCAGATCTTGTTTGCTGCCTTCCAGTACAGACACAGTTTTGCAACCTCTGCTCAGATAAATAGTTTTTAAATTTCTTCTGTCTATAGCGAGTTTGTACCGTCTCTTATGTCCTTGACAGTTTTAGCCTTTGTACCTTCCCTCCCTTCTTAGGTAGTTCCTTTTTAAAGTTAGTGCTGATGTTAGGGTTGTTTCCCACCTTATGCCTTTCTCTTTAACTGCTCCCTTTACTTGGTCTGATGCTCTCCTTGTCAGTATTCTTCACAGATGGGTCTTGGATCCAAGCCAGTAACGGTCAGATCCAGAGTTCTAGCTCTTCCCCTTGCCATAATTCCATGCTGACCTGTACTTCTCAGATCTTGTTGGCCGGAAACATTCGGATGTGGTCTTCAGAGCTCTAGCTATCCTTCAGAGAAGTGTTTTTTTCTTTTTTTGGTGGTTTGCAAGTAGTTTTTTGTAATACCTTGATTAGTTTAGCTATATTTCCTCCCCTGCTGTCTGGTTATCTTAGCTTTATCTTCTGTGGTGTTTTCTTTTTCCCTGTGGGTTTCCCTTTCCCATTAGTTAAAAAAAGAAAAAGGGAGGTAGCTTTTCTTAGTTAATCAGCTGTTTTGTTGGGTCTCAGTTAGCTCAGGTAAGTGTGTAGTTGCTAGCGTGTGTCTTGGTGCACATGGCTGACAAACCCGCTGGGTTTAAGAGATCCTGTTCATGAGGTTGAAAAAAGACATGTTCCGATTCGCACAAGTAGTGTCTCTGTTGCTTAGTAGTGGTGCACCTGGAGGCTGAATGCGACATTTGTGCCACATTCAACCCCAGGGCTCTAGTGGAGCGCCATAATAAGCTGCTCCTGAAGGGCTTGCCTCAGGATGGTCCCTTTCCCTTGGACTCCACTTCCAAGCCCTCTCAGGAGCCTAAGAGGCCTCCTCCACCCTCTTGGGGGTCCTATTCATCTTCTCACTCTACAAAGCAAAGGCGCACAGATCGCAGATGCTCGGATCCGAGCCCAGACTCTTTGGCTCCTGATCTGAGATCCACTGTTCTGAGATCCTGAGATCAGACTTGCGGATCCAAGACTTCCTCTGAGTGGAGGTCTTTTGATCCAAGTGGGCTCAAGCTGTCCCCGGATCCGACCAGCTTGTCTGCTCTGGGCACTTCCTTGAAGCCCTCAAATCCTACCAGATCGTCAGGTCTGACAGAACTGCCAGCTACTGTAATTATAGCCAGCTCCCCGTCCGGGCAGTCTGATCCGGTTCACAGAAGCAGATCCCCTTCCTGGCTCCATAGGGCTTTGGATTCCAGTGTTGGATCCTCTGCCATATCTGGTCATGCCTCACTTTCATCCAGGTCCTCCAGAAGTTTCATTCCCTCAGACTTGGATAGGATGATGAGGAGCTTTCTCAAAGCTCAAATTGAGTTTGGCTTGTTTGTTTCCCCTACCCATCCGGCTAGGGGTCCTTCCCCATTGACAGGACTCCGTTCTCCTCTTCCAATCCTTGTGGGTTTGGATTGTCAGGACCAGGGAAACTGCAACGGGAGGCTGACTGGGTCACGTGTCCTTCCCTTCTTGACCCGATCTGGGTTCCTAGCTGGCCACGTTCCTTTGCCATTGGATCAGGGAGCTCCTTATTTTCCGAGGGGTTTGTGCGAGTTTGTTGGGCCCAGAGTTTTCAGACTATTCCCTTCCTCTGGGCCCTCAGCACTAGACAGCTTGGGGCCAGTATTGTCAGGAGGTGTCGGTGCTGCATTGGTACACCTTTCCCCTTCACAGTTTGCCGTTTGGGAGGGAAGAGGTGCCTTGTCCAATCTGTTGGCCTTCAAGGAGTAGCAAGAACCCAAGTCCCTTCCAGCCTTTCTCCGGTTTAGGTACTGAGGCCTCATCATCCATCCAGGGTCGGCTGTCCCAAGAGTGTCTTCAGATGAGCATTGCCTCAGTTGGGGTACCAGTCTCTTCAGAGTCCTCCCCTGAGCTCACTGTGGAGGAGCCCCCTCAGAAGAAAGCATGCAAGAGGAGGCACTTGGACTCCCCCAGAGTCCCTCACTGATGACACGGACTTTGAGGAGGGAGACAGGTCCCCCAGACTTCCATCTGAGGAAGTTTCCTTTGGGAACGTCCTTGAAGTCTTTAAGCAGAAAGTCAGGTGGTCTTCCCCATCCCTGTCTACACAGGAGTTTGTGTTCTTGAAGGCCTTTGGGGAGGAGCCCATCTTCTTCCTGGGTTTCTACCCTGCTGACAAAACTGGTGGATCTTATTGCTAGCAGGGCTTGAAAGGAACCAGACATGGTGAAACCAGTGCCTAAAAGAGCCAACAAATTCCTCAGTCCCCTGACGGTCGACTCTTTTGGAATAAGGGAATTCCCATTGATGCTATCGTGGTGGCCACTGCTACTAAGAAGGAGCTAGCGGAACCAAGCTCCTTGGTTTATCCTCCGAACAGAGATTCCCAGGTGATAGACCATTTGGGAAGTGGGTTTTTGCCTCAGCTACTTTGGGACTGAGAGCAACCAGCTATTTGGCCCACTTTACCCAACTTCAGGGGGATTTGATTTTGGAGCTTACCACTTTCCTTAGAATTGTTGACTCTGTCGAGTCTTAGATTAGTGTCTCTGAAGCTTTTTTCTCTGACCTCCCTGACTAACAGTCTGAATTATTTGCCTGACTTAGAATTGCGTAGCATTTAACAGCATAGAGGATGTTTGTAGGACTAAATGCATTTAACAGCATAGAGGATTCTTGTAGGATTATATGAAGAATTGCATGTCTCTACATTGTGGATCTTTTAACACTTTGTTCGCTCTCTTCACTTCTTCCCATAGCTTGTAACCCTCCTGACAGGATTAACCTCCCCAGAAACTGTGCCCCTTGGCCTGGTCAAGATCTACAGAAATACCAGACTTCATACTCAAATTCTGTTACCTCATCCCAGCGCTGAAAAGGACCACTGCCGTCCCTGTGCTGTACTTGCCTAGGAAGCAGGAACTGTAGTAAAAGAGTATGTGTTATCTTCTTCAACTGTAACCAATTCCTGTTTTATTAGCTTAAGTGAGCGGTCCCTACTGGGAGTACCAGCAGCCATAGTCTCCCACTCACTATCCTCTATACCATCCATTACTCTAACCTCTATCTTTCCCCCTGGCTTTCTAGTGTTTCCTCTCCTTTCCCAATAACTCTCCCAATCTCCCCCCTGTGATATCTCAAATTGTTACAAGGAATAACCACTAGAGGGCAGTATAACATTGAGACCCCTGTGTGCCATTGCATTTAGTCTCATCTTTCTTCCATTCCCCCCACTGGTAAGCCCCTGACCGCCTTGTATACCTTACCTTGAACTTACCTTCACATCTCTGACTGTTTTCCTCACTACTTGGCTCTACCCACTCCGTTCGCCCTGCGGACTCACTCCGCTCCCCTACCCTACCACCAAATCCCACCCACCCCCACATCACTTGCACTTATACCTGGCCTGTCCCTCCCACAATTAACTTACAACCACTGAACATCCTTCCCACCATCTACATTTCTTGTAACCTATCATACCTTAACTACCCTCATACACTTAATTACATCACTCTAATTCATTCCTGTCAATCAACCAGTTTCAATCAAAATGAACATCTACCTCCAGCAAACAACCCTACTACTCCTCCTAGCATTTATCTACCATATTACTTGTTACACCTACCCATTACAAAATAGCGCTTCCTTCACCCGTAAATCCACATCGATTATCTCTCCCATCCCTTCTACATATTCCCTCACAATAAGCCCCTCCCTATTCAACACCACTGCCACTACTTATACC
Source organism: Protopterus annectens (assembly GCF_019279795.1). Classification (NCBI taxonomy): domain Eukaryota; kingdom Metazoa; phylum Chordata; order Ceratodontiformes; family Protopteridae; genus Protopterus; species Protopterus annectens. The sequence goes on from NC_056741.1 coordinate 1,828,697,758, forward strand.
CTTCTTGAAACCATCAATACCAACCCCAAATCTAATATTACACACAAACACATAATAATATTACAAAAGATAGTAAAAACTTTACAAAAACGTGAACTATTAAATGATGGAGATATCCACCCTAACCCTGGCCCTTATTATACCAATCTTACTACTAATAATAAACCTACCAAACTAACCCAAATCAATACCAGACCAACAAATAGTCTACTCATTCTAAATCTAAACATCAGGAGCATCAACAAAAAGATACACGAGCTTCAAGCTCTAATCTCACAATATCTCCCAGATATCAGTTTAACAGAAACATGGCTAAAACCAATCACCAAGGATACAGAGTTACTACCACCTGGATACAGTATCCTTCGTCAAGATAGACCAAAGAAGAAAGGTGGAGGCATTGCTCTACTTTATAAAAACACATTATCCATAGCTAAAACTGAGTTGACTTTATCCTCTCTGGACAAGGCAGAAATACTACTAACTAAGCTCAAAATAGGTAACAACAAAACTATCAACTTAGTTACAGGCTATATCCCCCCAGGCAATAATATCCCCATCATAGAAAATCTACTCCAATAGTGATCACAAACCATGCCCCAAGAAACTTTTCTGTTAGGGGACTTCAATATTGACTGGCTAACATGCTGTTCCCAGACTCCCACTAATCATATCAACTTACTTAACTTCTCTCAACTAATCAAAGAACCCACTAGAATCAACAGAAACAGTAATAAAGAATCCCTTTTAGATTGGATTCTACTAAACAAAATACCTTGCTCATATTTAGCAGGTACCCTTCCTGACTCACTAAGTGATCATCAAACTACCTTTCTACTCAAATATAACTCCCACTACCCCCAAACCCCTATACTTCAAACAATAAGAAACAAAAAAACACGAACTTACCAAACTTCTTACAAGACCTACAGCTCTACAACTGTTCACAACTGTATTATCTACCCCTAGACAAAGCTATCAAACACTTCAACTCTACCTTCCTAGAGATACTAAACAGGCATGCCCCTGCAAGAACTACCAGAATTAGATCTAAAACAGTTCATTGGCTATCAAGGTAAACAAGGCAAAAAATAAAAGAAAGGAATAGTGCCTGGACAGCCTGGAGGTCCAACAAAAACCCAGTAACACAGCAAACATACCAACAGTTAAGAAATCTTACTAAGAAAGTAGTTATGCAAGATAAAAGAAATTACTTTATCACCCATCAAACCCAACACTCAGACAATCCAAAAAAGTCTGGGCAGGTTTAAATAGGTTACTACACCCTGGAAAAAACCACTACTCCACCTCCAACAACAGGCCTAACCAAAGAAAATATAGTTGAATCATTTAACTCATTCTTTACTGAGAGTGTACTTGCCCTTGCCCAAAACCAAACCTATTCAAATACTGCAAGTGCCCCTCCCAAACCTAACAGCTGCCCTACATTTAAGCTACAACCCACTTCAACCTCTTATATAAAAAAACTACTATCCCAACTAAAACCAACTACACTAGGAGCGGATTCCCTCCCCAATGAATTCCTAAAACTAGCAGCTAACGAAATAGCAAAACAGTCTCAATCCTAATAAACAGATCCATCTCAGAAGGTTCAGTACCATTAATCTGGAAAACTGCCTATATCATACCCCTACACAAAGGAGGTAATTCCTATGATATATATCAAACTACAGACCAATAGCAATATTATCCCCACTTCCTAAAATACTAGAAAAATGTATTCACCATCAATTAATGACACATCTTATTGACCAAGAGCTCATATCTCATACACAGCATGGGTTTCGGCCTTGGACACAGCACAACCACAGCCCTGCTAGCATTCATAGATACCATTAACCACAACAGGAATAATGGTAAGCTTTCTTCAGCCCTCTTCCTAGACCTATCAAAGGCATTTGATATGGTTAACCATGAAAAACTAATCTCCCATCTAATAAACCTAGGATTAGATAACTTATCAGTCTCCTGGTTTAAATACTACCTCTCCAATAGACAACAAGCAGTACTATGGAATAATAAGTTGTCTCCGCTCCTACTGGTAACACTCCGAGTACCTCAGGGATCTATACTAGGCCCCTTGCTGTTCTCAGTCTTTACAAATAATCTTCACTCAGTCGCAAAAGGTTCAAGCCTTTTTCAGTATGCAGATGATTCAACTATAATATGTAACGCCCCCACTTTACAAGACCTCCACAAAAAGACACAGGATAACTTTCACTCAATGGAAACATGGCTCACTGATAATGGCCTGATACTCAACCCCAAAAAAAAACAAGCTACAATTATTTCATCCCTCAACCACTACTGCCCCCACCTGCACCTTTACTATCCACTCTAATAACAGTACCCCCATATCACCTGAAACCCAAACAAAACTACTAGGTATTACTATTGACAACAAGCTCAAATTTGATGCACACATCAATCTGGCCATTAAAAATACTAACAAAAAGCTAGGTAGCCTCTACAAACATAAAGCATTCCTGACCCATAATGCTAGAACTACTATAGCACGCACACACCTTCTCACAACACTACTGTACGCCTCACCCATCCTGATTAACTTATCTAAAATAGAAATCAACAAAATGACAACCTGCTACAATCAGATAGCCAAATTTGCTAACAACAGCTCCTATAGAACACATCACTGCCTAAACCTAAAGCAATTGGGCTGGATGGAACTACCTAACTTACTTATTTATAATCAGCTGGTTACTGCTCACAAGATACTCCAACAAAATATTTCACCCTCACTAACTAACATTGTCCAACAGTACTCCTGTCCTAGGCAACTCCGCTCAACTGACAAATTACTGTTAACTGTTACTAGATCCAACAACCATGCCGGAGATTCCCTTTACTCTTCATATGTGGCCAAAATCTGGAACTCCCTGCCTACATCCTTATCCCTGATTATCTCACTACTACCTACATTTAAAAAAGCTATCTACAACTACCTCAACAACAAATGGTTATGTCCCTGTTCAATTCCAGAGTAATACCAGATCCACACCATTACTATCGTAACCATTGTCCTAAACTAGAGTCCTATCTGTTACTTGCATATAAATGTACACCATATCAAAGTTTTGATAACTTACACATAACAGTGTTTGTCTGAAAAACATAAAACTGTTTAATGACTATTGTTAAATGTATCTGTCTGTAGACTGTACCTATTAGTATCTGTTGCTTATACCTATAAGTGTCAATAACTAGATACCCTTATGGATCTAGATGAGATATGTACCCAAGTGTGTCTTTATGTACTGTAAAAATTGTCTCTGGAGCTTTGCTTGGTGTCCTTATGTACTGTAAAAATTGTCTCTTTGGAGCTTTTCTCCCCGGGCCTCCACTGAAAATGGACATGTATCCAGCTGGGGAAAAAACACAGCCCAGCAGTTCAGGACCCATAATTAGCAGCTACTTAATCCAACTTGTTCCAACCAAGGTGAAATTACTGGCAACGGCCGAAAGGTCTTTGAAACAAACAGTCTTTATTGAAACAAAATTACTCCAATAAAGACTGTTTGTTTCAAAGACCTTTCGGCCGTTGCCAGTAATTTCACCTTGGTTGGAACAAGTTGGATTAAGTAGCTGCTAATTACGGGTCCTGAACTGCTGGGCTGTGTTTTTTTTCATTCTTGATTTTTTCGTTTGGTTTTTTATTTCATGTATCCAGCTGGACTATCCCGGTTAACAAATGTAAAATAAAATAAATAAATAAATAATGCATAGGTAGGCACTAAGCTATTGGCCCAAGGGCCTAAGTAAGCCTAGCCAGCAAAGTTCCCTGGCTTACGCCACCCAAGAAAGTTATTTTCCTTTGCCCCTGTTGAACAGAGCCACAGAAGTGATCCCTGGGATGTATTTCCTATTTCCCATCCACTCCTCAAGATTTTTCTTGAGTGCTAATGAGGAACTTTGCTTGACATAGATGGGTAAGCTTGTTCCAGAGTATGGAAAGTCTCTGGGACAGGAATCTATCCCTCCAGTATGTCCTGTTTATCGTGGTGACAAGGTGTAGGTTCCTAGAGTGTGTAGCTCAGAAGGATTGGGATTTCTTTAGGTGTAGCATGTCCAACAACTCCGGGTTTGACATACCTTTATATGTTAGGCAGAGATCACCTCTGAGTAGGCGATATGCTACAGAGTAAAGCTGGAGTTTTTGAAACCGTCAGTGCAGGGCATCTGTTTGAGGCCAGTAATCCTCTTTGTGAGGTAATTCTGTGGCCTTTCCAGCTGCTGTAGATGTCTTGTGAGCTACATCCCAAAAGGGGCATAGTACTCTGTAATGGGTCTAATGAGTTTCAAGTAGAGGGAACAATGACCTTTTTTTTCCAGGATGAGAACCCTTTTGCGAAGAGGTGTGCCACTTAGAAGGATTTCCTGACTACTGTGGTGATGTGATTATCAAAGGAGAGACTACTGTCCACCTGTGTCCCAAGGTCTCTTATCACACATTCGGCGTTAAGTATACTGCCGCCTATGTGGTAGTTCATGGGTACAGAGTTTTTACCAAAAGGGGATGACTATGCACTTTTTGGCATTGAGCTTGAGGTCATGGCTTTGGCACCAGGCATCTGTCTCAGTGAGGCCCTTCTATAGGATGTCCACATAATTTGGGGACTCGACCATAGCTCCTAGTTTGCAGTCATCTACGAACTTAGTTAGCCAAAGGCCTTCTGTGTTAGCCTGTACTTCAGAGAAGTAGATACCAAGCAGGAGAAGCCCAGGGCTGAACTCTGTGGTACTCCACTTGTCAGTGGTTTGAAGTCCGATTTGGAGTCTGCAACTTTTACAGTGTGGGTTCTGTCAGTGAGCCAGCTGGCAACCCATCTTGTGGCGTAGGGATTTATACCTAGTTTGCTGAGTTTAGCTTTAATTCCAGAATGGAGGATGGTGTTGAAAGCCTTGGCAAGGTCAAGATAGGCTGTGTGAACTATCTTACCCTCGTCTACGGCTGTGGTTACTGCCTCAAAGAAGTCGATCAGGTTCAGGAGGCATGATCTGCATTTCACAAACCCGAACTGGGTGGGGTCCAGAGTTTGGAGGTTACCAATGTCTTTGAGTTCCATGATATGTTCCATGGCCTTAGAGGCCAGGCTCGTCAGGCTAATAGGGCGATAGTTCCTGGTATCCGTGATGGCTCCCCCTGTGTGGAGTGGGATAACTGTTGCTGTGCTCAATTCAGTGGGCACAAAGCCTGACATGAGGCTGTGATTGAATGTGGTGCTTAGGTGGGGAGCCAGTTCGTTCTGATGTTTGTGTAAAACGCAGCCTGGGATGTTGTCCGGTCCCATGGATGCTGTGTTTTTGGCTTTAGAGAGTGCAGCTTTTACCTGCATAGTTGTGATTACAGGGACTCTGCATTCTTCCTGTATAGAAATGGGCCCTTTAGGGAGTGAGGGGGGGTAAAGTTAGCACTGAACCTATCTGCCAGAATGTTGGCAATATCAGTTGGTTCTGTAATTTTTGTGCCGTTGTGCTGCAACTCATAGCAGATCTGGGTGTTGCCATTGAGAATCTTGAGATAGCTACAGAATGCATTGTGGTTGTCCCTAGAATCAGTGGCAATTTTGTTTTCTAGCTAGCTTTGGAGGATCTTATAAGGGATCTCAACTTCTTACTGAGGCTGACCAGGGAGCTCCTCCACTCATGGGATTTTACTGTCTTTTGCAACAGTTTCTTCCTTCTGTTGTAGAGTTTGTTTATGGCAGGGGACAACCAGATTGCCTTCCTTTTTTTGGAGAGTAGCGTGTTGGTTCTGTTTGGATAGCACGATCCATGCACTCATGTAAGTACTTATAGAGTGCATTTCTGTAGGATTCAGCAGGTGTAACTGTATTGCCCATCTGCATGGGTGTCATGAAGTTCACCACTTTTGTCTTAAGAAGCCTGAAGTTAGCTTTGGAGAATTTTTTTTACCATGGTTCCTTAGTGGTGGGTGGGGGCGGGATGTGGATATCTAGGGTGATTAGCTTGTGATCGGATCTGACCAACGAGGAGTTGACTTCAGGTGTGGGACACTCATGTTGGTAATGACTAGGTCTAGGATATTGTTGCTCCTGATGGGGGTGTGGATAAGTTGATCCAGGGCATTGGAATTTATGAATTCCAGAAAGCGTTGAGCGAAGGAGTTGGTACATGAATAGTTTTCCCAGTTAATGGTGGGGTAGTTGAAATCTCCCATTATTAGTGTGTTTGGTTGAACCCTAACATTTTCCAGTATATCAAGAAAAGAGGAGTGGGAATCCTGGGGCATGGTGGGAGATCTGTAGCAAGCTACAATTTGGATTGCAGTTTTGCCCAGAGTTAGCTGCACTTGGATAACCTAGGATGCATTATGCTGAGCAACTAGCATGGAGGTGTGTATATCTTTGATGAATATGGACACACCTCAGCCTTTGGTGTTCCTGTCCAGGTTAGCTGGCCGAAAAGTGTGGTATAAGTTATAGCCTGGTAATGCAGGAGTGCTCTGTGGAGCCTTGAACCAGGTCTCAGTTACTGCACAGATATCCGTGTTCTCCATTTTAAGGAGTCCTTCGAGGGAGTGCATTTTGAGATTTAGACTTCTAGCATTGAGTAGCATTACCCTCAGTTTTTGCTTGCCTGTTTCTGTTATGGTGGTGAATTTTGTCATTTGAACCTTGCCTAAAAAAGGCACTATAGGGGCAGCAAGAGCCTGTATTGATGAGATTGATCTCCAATGTGGCGGAGGCCACCTTCTGAGTGGCTGGCACCTGTATTGCCATTCAATGGCACACCTGGCTTAGTCTTTGTGGGTTTGCAGAACTCTTCAAGCCGTCTTTTATCAACGTCCCCTTTGACGGCTCCACCTTGTTAGGTCCCTCTATTAAGGAAACCTTAACCCATAGTGAGCAGAGCTTTTTAAAAATCTGCAGGGGAAAAGCAAGGAACTGCAGGGCATCAAGCATTTGCCTGTGTTCACTATTTTAAAGTATTACAGGAACTACCCTGCGAAAACCTCTCATCAGGAGAATCCCTTCCTCTGCCACCCCTTCATCCTCCAGGCACAGGAGGAGAACTAGGAGGCAAACATTCTGCAGACCTGTCACTTCTCAACCAAGTCCTCTGTCTGAATCAAATTTTCTACTTCCCAATGGTCCTTCTCTAATACTTAGAGGGGAAGTAAGAAACTATGGTTCCGGAGGACTCTTCTTTTCAGGATGCTCCCCAGGAATCCTCTACTGCTAGCCGGGGCCAGAGATTCAATGGCAGGTGCCACCCCAGGGGCAGAAGAGGGTCTGCAAAACCAGGGCTTCTGGGAATGTTTCTCGGAGAAGCCCTTTCAGCATTCCTGAAGCACTGCCTGATTGTCCTACCCTGGAGGCAGTTGGGTCATCTCTCCCTACACCTATTAGCCTGGACAAGTCTAATCTCTGAGTGGGTGCTAAAAATCATTTTTAAGGATTATTTTATTCCCTTTTTCCAGCCCTCTCTAATTCAAATAAACTCTTAACTTTGAACCTAACACCACTCAAGTATTCAACTTCAGTACCACCTTTATCATTCTTATAAGAAAGCACAATACGGGTCTGAAATGTCTGCAAACAGCTAAAGTTAACTTTGAGTATGTGTCTGCCTGTTTGAGCCAATATTCATTTTCCGCTAGAGAGCACTCTACTTTGGCTTGTTAGCAGCCCCCCCCCACACACACACACACACTCATCTTCCACTTTCTCTCATATTCCCTTCTGTTTGCAAATAGTATCCATAACTGATACTGTGCGTTTGTTAATTTAAACTGAGACCACAGTAGCCAACTGATACAAGGTTATCCTGTTTTTCCACCTGAGAAATGGTTAAGAAATGACTTGGTTTCAGAGCAGTCCTTGGTCAGTTCTGATTGTTTCTTAAACACAAACGTGTCTTTGCTTTGGCTCATTAACAGCAATACAAAATAACTGCCTGGTCACACCCTTGTTCTCCCCTTCCCTGTTTATTACCTTAAGCCAATCCCAGAGTTAAATAAATATTAAAACTACAACCACCCTTTGTTACCTGATTGTTTCCAGCCCCCTCATAAGAGCTACTAACAGGGTCTCTACCCGCTTCGCTCCCCACCCTGCCCCTAGTGGTCCTACCTTTATTACACTCGCCCTTCCCATGTTTCCAATAGCCAACCACAGTGTTAACCTAACACTACCTCCTCCATCTTCCCACAACTATCACACCACCTCAGCTAACGTGTGAGCATACCTTACCTGTGCTCACTGCATGTACTCTCCTTGCATATCTTACATCCTACCAAAGCTCCATCATTCCACCACTCAACCACTACCACTGTACTACTACTCACACCACCACTCATGTCTCGCCCTCAGTCAGCTCCCCTCCCACCAACTCAAGACCCATCCCTATGCACCCCACATATATTCTACCAACTGTATTACTTGAACATAAAGCATCCCTACAACGTAACATAGCAACCCTCCCGCCATATCTATTACCCACAGAGCACAGTCATAATGTTTCCCTAATAAGCAAACACATTTAAAAACTGAGAAAACTAATAACCTCATGCATATCAAAGCTAGCCCTAAGTGGAGACATCCACCCCAACCCTGGCCCTACCATCTCCAACCCCAGTCCTCATAATCAGACTAGAAACCACAACTTCTCCCATATCACAGCCAATTTAAAGCCAAGCGACTTCCTTCTACCAAGCCTAAATATTAGAAGTATATCCAACAAAGTCCATGAACTCCATGCCACCATATACTTGTAATCCCCAGATGTAGTCATCCTGACAGAAACCTAGCTAAAACCTCACATTACCAGTGAGCAAATACTCCCTACCGGTTATACTAAGAGTAGACCGGCTAAACAAGAAAGGAGGCGGTGTAGCTATAATATTTAAACACCATCTAAACATCCAGATCTTAAAATCATCCGCTCCACAAATAGGCAATGAAGAAGTAATATATACCAACTTCAAAATAAACCAAAACAAAACCATCAACATACTTGGATGCTACTTTCCACCTGACCAGAACATCCCTCCACTCGAAAACCTCCTCAGCTGGTCTACCCAACATCTCCCCCAAGAAACTATAATTTTAGGTGATTTCAGTATCGACTGGCAATCCTGTTCTGGCAACCATCCAACCCATCATGTAAACCTTCATGGCTTCCCCCAACTAGTCCAGTCGCCAACCAGGATAAATAAAAACTCCAGCAAGCACACTATCCTGGATTGGATACTATTCATTAAGAGTCCCCAGTCATATATAACAGGCTGCTTATCAGATAGCCTCAGTGATCACTCCCCAACGTTCCTACTCAAAAAATACCTATACCAAGCTAAACCTTTCATCTACTGTCAAATACGTAAAAAAACTAAACTTTAACCCACTCACATTCATCTCATCCCTCAAAGAATGTAACTGGCATCCTCTAAAGTACATCAGTCTTGATGACAGTTACATTTTTTAGTACTATCTTCCTGAGCATCCTCCATTACCATGCCCCCATAAGACTTTCCAGAACTAAAGCACAAACGTCCCCCCCATGGCTATAGAAAACCACTAAGTCAGAAATGAAAATCGGTGATAAAGCCTGGGAGCACTGGCACAAAACCAAAACCTCCTCAACTAGACAGAAATTCCTAGAACTACACAATAGAGTCAAAAAGCTAATAAATCGGAACAAATTCCAATACTACCTGTCTGCCCTAGACTCCTCCCAACACAGCCCCAAACAATTCTGGTCCTTCATAAACTCCATCCTCCACCCAGGTAAAGTCAGTACCCCTCCTCCGAAAATATTGCTACCTCATTCAACACACGCTTCACACAAACCATGCTATCACTAGCTAAACAACACAATCCCCCTCCCCTCCAACCCACACCTTCAACTAGTAATCTCCCCACTGCCTTCTCTTTTTCTCCTGTACCTACCTCCAACATAAAAAAAACTCTTAACTAAACTTAAGCCCACCAAATTAGCAGCAGACAACCTCCCAAGTGAATACCTACAAATTGCAGCTGATGCTCTGGCCTACTCAGTATCCATCTTGATTAACCTATCTCTGTCAGAAAGTTATATTCCCACACTGTGGAAAGTATCGCATATAATTCCCCTCCACAAAGGTGGCCCCTCCACAGGACTAACCAATTACTGCCCCATAGCTATTCTTTCTCCACTCTCCAAAATACTAGAGAGATGCATACACTCTCAGGTCTCAGACTACCTCCTTACTTACAACCTCTTTTTCAATACTCAGCATGGTTTCCGACCAAACCATAGCACCACCACTGCCTTACTCTCCTTTACTAGCATTATCCTTCAGCATAAAAACAATGTCTCTCTCTCCTCTGCTACTTTCCTAGACCTATCTAAAGCATTTGACATGGTCCTACACAAACAACTCATCGCTGTCCTCAATAACCTATCCTTCTCTCAATCAGTCGCCAACTGGTTTCAGAGTTACCTGTCTGACCGCCAAGAATCTGTTGTATGGCAGAATGACACATCTCCCCAACTACCTGTCTCCATAGTGGTTCCCCAAGGATCCATCCTTGGACTCCTACTCTTCTCTGTTTTCAGCAATAATCTAGCCTCTGCCACCAAACATGGCGGTCACATAACAATACGCAGATGACTCAACCATCATCTTCTCAGCCCAGTCCCTACCCAAACTGCAAAAAGTCACACAAGAAGCCTTTTCCTCTGTTGAAACTTGGTTATTCAATGCCTAGCTAATACTCAACCCAAACAAAACTAAACTACTCATCTTCCATCCCACCAAAATACTCAAAACAACTCTCACTTTAACATCACAACAAAAGACAACACCACTATATACCCAACAGAACACACCAAATTGCTAGGAGTGAAAATAGACAATAAACTAAAATTTGACATTCACATATCTATGACCATAAAGTCCACAAAAAAACTGTGTGTTATACAGAAATAAGCAACTTCTTACCAAAGCAGCAAAAATTTCAGTAGCAAATTCCCACCTTATCTCCACCCTATTTTATGTCTCTCCAATATATATCAACCTAAGGCAATGCGATCTAAACAATCTAGAGACCTGCTACAACAAAATAGCCAAATTCGCCACAGGGGCATCTTACCGTAGTCACCACTGTCTCTCATTTGCTGAACTGGGCTGGCTTGAACTCCGTCACCTCCTTCAATGGTATCAACTCTCACTCGCCCACAAACTAGTAAATCTCCACTAAATGTCGCATCCCTCCAGAATCTACTCCAACCCTATCGCACCACCAGACCACTAAGATCCAGCATCAAAAATCACTTGCAGATCACTAAAGCCAATAACTCTGCTGGTGAAGCACTATTCTCTTGCGCCATAGCCAAATTATGGAACTCACTCCCACCCACAATTGCCTCTGTACCATCATGCGCCCACTTCAAAACTTTACTAAAAGCACACCTAAAAACATGCTGGCTATGCCCTTGCAACTCCCACTCTAATATCACCCACCCCATCCAACCACTACCTTTCTTTCCACCCCACTAACTACCTTGATTATAGCAAGCTCAGATGCTCATAAGCCTAATACTTATTATACAGCAAGAACTTCGTATTGTACTTCGCAGATAAAGATTCTAGTTGTCTACTGATGTATTATGTTCTTCATCTGTAAATATGTTTGTAATTAATTGCTATGTTAATCAAATTGGGAATCGCTATGTAATCCAATGTAACTACTGTCTGTTTATTTTAACTGTGGAGCTTTTCTCCCCGGGCCTCTGCTGAAAATGGACCTACGTCCAGTCGGTCACTCCGGGTCAACAAATGTAAATAAAATAAACTGTCCCGGATGTTCCACCCTGCAAAAAGGAGATGATCTTCGTGTTTCACTGTTGCAGTCATTACATTTGGGGTAATCTGCTGGCAGGTTGCCCTCAGTCGGCCTGAATACCAAAGTCTTGGGTCCTGCATCGGTTGCTGTCTTCTCTTCCATGACATCAGGTCGTCAGGGGTATAAAACATGCAGCTGACGCCATTTTCTTTAGTCTTTCTTGCCTCGCGGTGCCCGAAGCAGAAGCATTTCGCAAGTGCCGGTTGGCCGACTACTGAAATATTCAAGTTTGAGTTTCAGAACCGAAGTCTTCACTAAAGCTAAGTACCCCTTTGGGGAAACTTTTTCTTGCTTTTTACCAGTGTCAGAAAAAGTCAATTGTATTACTGGTGGGAAGCAAATACCTCATAAGGATTTCCATTTATACTGTATTCCTTGCCTAGGCCCTGATCACAAAGTGCCTGGCTGTCGGTTTTGTGCTAGATTTAACCAACGCACTGTTAAGCGTCGTATATTTTTGCATCAAAGTATTTTGGAAACAGATTTAACTACCCAGAAATGACATCAGATAACAATCCGACTATAGGAGTACATAAACACAAAGAAAAGGACAGAGAAAGGCAGTAGAGATCCAAAACCGACGACAAAGCTTCCCCTAAGCCAGTTGCCGGTATTCAGTGAGGCGCTTTCGGAACTCCTGATACCCGCTACCTTCGAGTCGCAGGCCTTTACCGACTCCCATGTGGAGCCCGGCATGCCGCATGATACTCAAGGTATTGGACCGATGGATGCATCTCCCTCAGATGGGTCCGGAGCCGCTGAGCAGGCACGGGCTTCTGAGGGTGTATTCAGACCTTAACATTTGTATATCAAACCAATGACAGCTGCAAAACCAAAGACAAAAGCAACTTATAAAACTAAAAAAACGATGCATGGGCCACGTGCACAGGCCTCTATGCCTAAAAAACAGATGATCAAAATGGCTAAAGACCTTATTACCTTGATCAGGGGTACCCATCCCCCTCCAGATAAAAGGCATAGGCAAGACACTGGTTATGAATCTTCAGATCAAGTTTCTATTTCTTCTGATTCCTCTTCTGATCAGGAATTATCTATACCTCCCTGTGAGGATTCTGATGCTGAGGAGTCTGGTCCATCTGCATCTCCTCCTGAGGATTATTCATTTGGAGAAACATTGCATACTTTGAGGGAGCATTTTCACTGGGAAAGTCAAGACTTCTCAGAATCAAAAAAGAGGCTTTGGGATTTCCTTCTCCCTCAGCACAAGCCTTCAGCCATTCCCCCTGTTTTAGACATTGTGGATGATGTGTTTTCGGAGTCAAGCTTGACCGACCCCTGAATCCTTACCTCCGGCTCCCAGTAAGCCTGACAGATATTACAGGGTCCCTGACTCACATAAATGTTTATTTAGAAACCCTGCTGCTGATCCTGAAACTATTTCACAGGGTCCAAAGGGAGTTAAGGCCTCAACAGCAAAAAATCCTACCCCCTCTGACAGATTTAATGGCACTAAGATGGGGAAAAAAAGTTTATACATCTGCAACCTTGGCAATCAGGGTCTTAAACTGTCGATTTCATATGCTTAAGTACCAACAACATGTTATGGGATTGCTGAAACAGAAAATGATGTTGATTTCAGAATGTGCAGAAAATAAAGAATTGCAGGAGTTATTGCATGCAGATGAACAAGTTGGAAAGCATACTTTGCAATGTGGGTGTTCATCGTGCATACAGCTGCAGTCATAACAGATGGGTTATCCTGCCGTCAGGCGGGTCCTCGGTCGGCCGAATTCCAAAGTCTAGGTCCGGCGTCGGATGTCGTCGCTTCTTCCCTGATGTCAGTGCAGCAGGGGTATAAAAGAACCAGCCAACGCCATTTTCTCCAGTCTTTCTTGCCACGCGGTGCCAGAAGCAGTTCGCAAGTGCCGGTCGGCCAGCTCCTGAGATTACGAATATTCTTCAACCGAAGTCTTCTTGAAAGCTAAGTACCCCGTTGGGGAAACTTTTCTTGCCTCAGACTGATGTCAGACAAAGTTAATAATTGCATTTCATGTGGGAAGCAAATACCGCATAAGGATTTCCATTCCCTCTGCATTCCCTGCTTAGGCCCAGACCACGACGTCTCGGCCTGTCGTTTTTGTGCTACATTCAAATAACGCACTATTAAGCGTCGGGCGGAGTTCGCCCAACACTATTTTGGCAAAAAGTTTAATTACATTATGTCGTCGGATACTCCGACTCCAGTTTTGAGTAAAAGACGCAAAGACAAGGACCGACATACGAGATCCGCGACTTCTACCGACACCACGCTAAAGCAGACTACTGGTGCTCCGGTTCTCAGCGAGGCGCCTACGCAGCCCCTGACTACCGATGACACTTCCTTAGCGGTGTCTTCTGTACCCGAGGTCGCAGGCTCCTCAGCTCACACCCCGATTACAGATACCAACGCCACTCTTGGCGGGGAAACTCTGAGTTTAGACAGGCCTGCCACCTCTCAAGGTGTCTTCAGGCCTTCTTCTTTTTTAATTAAGGCTTTCACTAAATCTAAAGCAGCCATGCATACTAAACGACAAGCTCCACAGGGCCCCTCTCAAGGCCCCATGCCTAAGAAACAGATGCTCAAAATGGCTGAGGATTTGATTACTCTTATCAGGGGTTCTCAACCCCCCTCGGACAAAAGGTCCAGAGTGGAGGAAGAATACCCTTCCTCGGACCTGGCCTCCATTACTTCAGAACATTCTGAAGACCAGGAACATTCATACTGCCCTTTTGAAGATTCTGATGCAGAGGAGTCCATTCCCTCTGTCTCACCTCCTGAGGACTATTCTTTTGGGGAAACCTTGCATACCTTGAGGGAACACTTCCACTGGGAAGACCAAGATTACTCAGACTCCAAGAAAAGGCTCAGGGATTTCCTCTTGCTCCCTCAGCACAGACCTCTGGCTATCCCTCCTGTCTTAGACATACTAGATGATGTGTATTCAGAGGCCAGCCTTAACCCAGATTCTTTACCTCCAGCTCCAGTCAAGCCTGACAGGTATTACCGGGTTCCTGATTCACACCAATTCCTATACAAAAGCCATGCGGCTGACCCAGAAACTATTTCACAGGGTCCCAAGGGAATTAAGGCCTCCACTGCCAAAAATCCATTACCTTCAGAGAGAGATTCCAGAGCTTTAGAAAGGTGGGGGAAAAAGGTATACACCTCGGCCACTTTAACCATGAGGGCATTAAACTGTCAGTTCCATATGTTAAAGCATCAACAGTTTTTGTTATCTCAGTTGAAAAGCAAGATGTCACAACCTGAACAACCAGACTTGAAGGAGTTGCAGGATTTGTTGCATAGTGCATAACAAGTGGGTAAACATACCTTGCAATGTGGTTTTGATGCTTTAGAGGCCTCATGTAGAGCTGCTGTTACAGGATCAGTCATACGTAGACATGCTTGGCTCAAAGAGCAAACCTTACCAGATCATGTCAAAGCTAAATTACTAGATGCACCTCTTCAAAAAGATGTATTGTTTGGTGTTAAAGCTGAGGAGGTATTAAAGAAAATGGAGGAAAAGGCCAAATCAATGCAAACAGTGAAAGATTTCCTACAGGTACAACCTCCACGTTTCAGTAGAAATTGGCCTTCAAAAAATTGGTCCTTTCCAGCCACGGACAGACCTCAAAGAGGTAGATACAGGCACCCGAGGGGTAGAGGGCAATCTCAAGGATCATTTAGAGGCAGACAGTGCAAGCACCTACACCAAGAGGTGGTGAGGATAGATCACAGCCATTCAGAAAGCAGAACCAATGACTTTCCCCTTTGCATGCCAAGCAAAGCTCTAATGGCAGCACCTTTAGGCGGAAAACTGGCATTATTTTCGAAAAATTGGCATATTGTCACAAAAGACAAATGGATCCTGGACATTATAGACAGAGGCTACAGATTCCACTTTCACACCCTTCCAAAAATGAGAGGCATGCCAAACCTGCCACAAAATCAATGGGCAGAGGCACAAAAACAAATTTCAGCTCTCATGGACATGAAAGCTATTCAAGAGGTACCTGCACAAGAACAGGGTCAAGGTTTTTATTCCAGACTATTCCTGGTACCAAGGAAGGACAAAGATTGGAGACCCATTTTGGATCTATCCATCCTAAACACATATTTACTCATACCAAAATTCAAGATGCTCACATTACAGCAGCTTCTTCCCATGCTGGGCAAGGAGTCTTGGCTGGTAACATTGGACCTCAAGGAGGCATACCTGCATGTCCCTATCAGACAAGATTGCAGAAGATACCTCAGATTTCTTGCAGGTTCAACCCATTATCAATTCTCTGCACTGCCCTTTGGCTTATCTACTGCGCCCAGAGTGTTCACGAAATGCCTGGCTTCAGTAATTGCCTTATGCAGACTTCAAGGGATACAAATATACCCATATTTGGATGACTGCCTGATCCAAGCGGACAGCAAACGCATACTTCTGAAACACCTGGCGTTTGTAATAAAGTTGTTGAACTCTCTGGGATACACAGACAGCAAAAAGAAATCAAGACCAATGCCCTCTCAAACAATAATTTTCCTGGGTGCCAGCTTGAATACAAACACCCAGATGGCCTACCTCACGCCAGAAAAACAAGGGCAACTAACTCAATAGTTCAGAAAACTGGCAACCTTCACCAGGCTGACTGCAAAGAAAATCCTGCAGGCTCTGGGATTCATGGCATCTTGCATCCTGCTAATCCCATGTGCAAAGTTGCCTATGAGGAAACTTCAGTGGTACCTAAAAAACTTATGGTCTCAACACAGCCACAGTTTGGAAACAATAATACCACTGATTCCAGGCCTCCAAAAGGAATTTCTGTGGTGGGCTCAAGCATGCCAAAGAAACATAGGTCTCCCATTCTGCTTGCCTCAAGCAAATCAAATCATCACAACAGACGCCTCGGACTACGCCTGGGGGGCGCACATGACAGATCGGTGCATTCAGGGCAAATGGTCCCAAAAAGAAAAGCACCTACACATCAATCAAAAGGAAATGCTAGCAGTAATAAATGCTATTATGGCTTTCAAAGACCTACTGCATCCAGGCCAGCTATTGATAAGGACAGACAACACCACAGTGATGTGGTACATAAACAAACAGAGAGGAACCCATTCATATCTCCTGTGCAGGCTAGCCATGTCTCTTTGGAACATGGCTCTGGAATTACAAATCCAACTTCAAGCACAATTCCTGCCAGGCAAGGAAAACACGCTGGCAGACAACCTAAGCAGAAATATGACAGATCCACACGAATGGAAGTTGCATCCTCAAGTTTTTACAAAGATAATTCAAGCATGGGGAAGGCCAGACATAGATCTTTTTGCTACCCACAGAAATTACCAATTGACAAAATTCTGCTCAAGGACCTATCATCCACAGGCCTGGAAAAGTGGACGCACTCTCTTTCAGTTGGACAACAATGACAGTTTATGCCTTTCCACCTCTTCCTCTGCTGCCCAAAGTTCTATTAAAAGCCAGAGCAGACAGACCAAAGATGATTCTCATTGCTCCAGACTGGCCAAGACAACACTGGTACCCACTCCTGAGGAGCCTGACGCATTCCCCACCATGGATCCTGCCTCTAATGCCTCTTCTGTTGACTCAGCACAACTTCAAAACTCTTCACAGTCAGCTGAAAACACTCAATCTAGCTGCATGGAGGATTCCTTAAATTCACAACAGACCCTACTCTCCAAGGAGGTGCAGGATGTCATTTTGGAGGCCAGAAGGCCTTCTTCTAGAAAAGCCTACTCCGCAAAATGGAAACGGTTTTGTGCCTGGAATCAGAAAAAGGGGTCAGAATCCTGGAATACTGAATTTACCTCAAATATTGCAGTACCTAGCTGAGATGCTAAGCAGTGGATTTACATTTTCCTCCATCAAAATCCATGCCTCAGCCATTTCTGCTTAATACAACACTGATCCTCCTTTATTCTCTCACCCTCTCTTAAGACAGTTCCTCAGAGGTGCTAAGAATATAAAACCCCCAAGGAAGCAACCAGTACCTGCTTGGGACCTCAATTTCATTCTAGAAAAACTGACCCTGCCTCCATTTGAGCCAGCTGCTTCAACAGAACTGCAATATTTGTCATGGAAAACAGCCTTCCTTCTGGCTATCACCTCAGCATGCAGGGTTTCGGAACTACAAGCCCTCATGGCTGTGCAGCCTTTCATCATTTTCCATCAGGACAGAGTTTCCTTATGACCCAACCCTTCCTTTATGCCAAAGGTAGTATCCAGGGTAGCCTTGAATCAGGCT
This sequence comes from Protopterus annectens, assembly GCF_019279795.1. Classification (NCBI taxonomy): domain Eukaryota; kingdom Metazoa; phylum Chordata; order Ceratodontiformes; family Protopteridae; genus Protopterus; species Protopterus annectens. The sequence goes on from NC_056741.1 coordinate 1,828,715,904, forward strand.
ATCCACTTACCTACCTTTTACCCTAATCCACAAAACAAAGGGGAGAGACTACTACATTCCTTGGATATTCACAGACAGCTTCATTATTATTTGGACAGAACAAAGCCATTCAGAAAATCAGAGCAACTCTTTGTGTCCTATGCTACAGGTGCTCAAGGGAAGGCTATTTCCAAACAGACAATCTCAAAATGGATAGCCCACTGCATACGCTTTTGTTATTCTTTTCATGGTAAATCTGTACCTACAGGCATCAGATCTCACTCCACAAGGGCCACAGCTACCTCTGCAGCTTTCCTCAGGGGGGTTCCTGCCAAAGATATTTTGGAAGCAGCCACTTGGAGTTCTGTACATACTTTCTCCAAGCACCATCACCGACCATTATACTCCAAATCTAGAGCGGGCTTTGCCACTGCAGTCTTGCAGGGCATCCTTGCTCCTACTAGTTCCACTTAGTTCCTACCACCCCTTTTTTAGCTTTGGGATTCTACCCATCTGTTATGACTGCAGCTGTATGCACGATGAACATAGTACAGTTTTGTACCTACCATAAATGTAGATGTTCAAGTGCTAATACAGCTGCAGTCCAGGTTTCCCTCCCTCCTTCCCCTCTTGGGACAGGCCTAATGGCTAACACCTCCTCATGCAACCTGATTGGGGTATTCTTTTATGGTGTATTTGCTTGCAACTACTGTTTTTTGATTATATTGCATTGCATTATTACATAAATTTATGATCTGAAGTAGTTACTTCATTTGATCTGCAACCTGTGGGAGTCGGATCCGACCTCGGATCTGAACCGGCAGCTTTCCAAGCTTCAAGATCCGAGCTCCTAGCTCCTCCCCCCTACCCATAATCCCTTACTACCAACCACATTACCTCAGATCGTTTTTTGCCGCGGCTAAAGACGGTTGCTTCTCTGTGAAGAGCTCCTAGCAATTGGTGAGATTGTTCCTTTTTTCGACTAATAATCTATATCCTTTCATTATTAGATAATTCTTCTAGTTAACTAGCGTGTGTGTGTGTTGTTTTTCCTGTCACAACTCTTAAAAAAAAAAAAAAAAAAAAAAAAAAAACTCCTTAGTTTAACTTGTCTCTCCCCCTCCCCTCTGTAGTGTTTGGGTGTGTGTGTGAGAGGATAATGGCTGAATCTAAAGCTATTTTTTCGAAGTGTACTGAGTGTGGCCACAAGCTGTCCCCAGCTGATGGCCACACTCAGCGCGTTTTATGTCTGGGGGCAGCACATTTGTCGGAGGCCTGCCAGATCTGGGTGGCCTTCAACCCTCGGGCACTTAGGGACAGGAAGAACAAGCTGATCCTGGTGGGAAAACTCCCTCAGGAATCGGCTTCTTCTTCCTCTCCCAGCCGGGTCCAAGCTACTCCTGTAGCTTCGGCGCCGGCTACTCCCTTAGCTGTACCGGGGACTCAAACTCCATTATCGGGTACTAGCTCTGTGGAGTCTGGGTCTTCTTCCCACAGGGAGAAGAAGAAACATAGAGAGAGAGGGCCATATTTCTAAAAGGCGAGCCGAGTCTCATCCCTCGGCTCCACCTGAGAAGATATTAAAGTCCCCTGAGAGGGTCTCCGGATCCTTGTCCTCTCGGCTCCGTTCTCCTTCCTTTTCTCCGGAGGAGGAGGATAGGTCTCCCTCGAGGTCTTCAAGGCGGCCTTCCCGGCCTGCTTCGACTACCTCTTCACGGTCCACTACAAGCATCTCCGAAGCAGACATGGATCGGATGATGCGAAGATTTTTACAGACCCAGATGCAGATGGGGATGCTCTTGCCTCCCCCCGCTTTGGGAGGGAGTGCAGCCCCCATTTTTGTCCCGATCGCTCCTTCTCCGACCCGTTATCGAGTCTCGGAGTTTTCGGATCCAGGCCCTTTCAGATCCGGGGATACGTCGGCGCCGACAGGGATAGTGTCTTCGCCGACTATACCTTCGAGCTTGTCGGATCCAAGCTCTCGGGGCCGAGGGTTGAGCATCGGATCCGAGGGAGTGGTTGTGTCTTCGGCGCCGATGGGACCGGAGCGCACCACTGCCTCTGATCCGATTGCTTCGGCTCCGACCCCGATCCTTTCCTTGGAGCCGAGGAGGTTGCTTTCTCAGGCTGGTGATGGTGAATCTCCCTCTGCTTTTGAGGTAGTGGAGAGGGTACTGTCGAGGTCATCCAGGTCCCCGACCGGGCCTTCGGATCCACCTTTGCCCCCACTGTATCAGGGTCTGTCTTCGATCATCCGTCCATCTGGACAGCCTGCCCAAAGCCTCCAGTTAGTTCCTAGGGAGGAACACCACCCGGTGGACGAGCCCTCTTCGGACAGCCCCGCCGAAGAGGTGCCTCGGAAGCACCAGTGCAAAAGGGGGCACCTGGACTCCCCCGAGTCCTTTACCACGGATACGGATTTGGAGGATACGGAGTGTTCCCCAAGGTCACCCCCTGAAGATGTCTCATTTGGAGACATCATGGAAATGTTGTGTATAAGAGGGGGTGGTCTGCCCAAAAGCCCTCCCTGGACGAGTCCGTATTTCTGGAGGCCTTTGAGGCAGGCCCATCTACCTCCTGGGTGTCCCCCCCAGCCGACCCCTTGGTGGACCTAATTACCACCAGGGCTTTGTAAGGAGCCCGACACCGTGGAGCCTATCCCTAGACGCCCGGATAAGGTCCTCAGCCCTCCCTCTGATAGACCTTCTTGGTCCAAAGGCGCACCGGTTGATGCTATGTTGGTGGCGGCTGCCACTAAGAAAGAACTTGCCCAGGAAAGTTCTTTGTTCCATCCGTCGGACAAGGAGTCCCGGGCTTTGGACCGTATTGGGAAGCGGATGTTTGCTTCAGCAACCTTTGCCATAAGGTCGCTGAACTACATGGCACACACTATCAGGCTACAGCGTGACTTAATTAAAGAATACGCTGCAGCCCCTCCGGAGTCCATGTCGGTCCCAGACAAAAAGGTTTTTGAGACTCGAATGGCCACTCTAAAGTCCATATCAAATACATCTATGCGGCTTCTTTCCCATGCCACGGAAGGAGCCGCTAGAGCTAGCGGAGCGGGAGTAGTCTTGTGACGGCACTCCTGGCTCCGCCTTTGCGACTTCACGGACCCCTTCAAGGCGTCCTTCGCAAATGCCCCTTACAATGGTTCGGCCTTGTTTGGCTCATCGGTTCGCGACACGCTAGTCCAAAGCGAGAAGGCTGGGAAGACGCTTTAGGCCGTCTGAGTCCGCTTCTCTAACCCCCAAAGATCCTTCTCTAGGAATCAGAGGGGGCAAAAGAAGCTGTGGTTCCGTAAATCTCAGCAATCCCGTCCTGCTGCGGACAACTCGTCTTCTAGAGGCAGAGGAGGACAAGGTGGACGCTGGCCCATAGGCAGAGGGGGCCCTCGTAACTTTGGGTCGAGAGAACCTTTCTCGGAGGGACCCGAGCAACAGCCCTGAGGGCTTGCCCGACTGTCCCTCTCTGGAGGCAGTCAGGGGGCGACTATCGGAGCACCTATCAAACTGGGAGTCCATTACAAACGATCGATGGGTGCTCCAGATAATATCCAGAGGTTACACAATACCGTTCCTGCAGGAGAACGACTGGATGTGCTCGTTGGACCTCAAAGATGCGTACTACCATATACTAATGAACAGACGATCCAGGAGGTTCCTCCACTTCCGGCTAGGAGCCTGTCATTATCAGTTCAGTGTTCTTCCATTTGGCCTAACCTCAGCCCCCAGAGTGTTTACCAAAGTCATGGCAGTGGTTGCAGCCCACCTGAGACTCCAGGGCATTCAGGTGTTCCCTTACCTGGACGACTGGCTCCTCACCACCCCCAACAAGCATCTACTGGTTACGGCGAGAGATCACGCCCTATCTCTGTTTGGTCATTTGGGCATTTCAGTGAATCTAAAGAAATCCTGCCTGTGCCCCACTCAAGCCCTAGAATTCATAGGGGCCAGGTTGGATACTCTGATCTCCAGAGTGGTTCTGACATCAGTCAGGCTAAACAGTTTGTCTCGCAAGTCTTGGACATTCTTCAGAGCCCCGCTCCTCCAGCAGAATTAGTCCTGAGGGCGTTAGGATCTATGTCGGCAGCGATTGGCCTTTCTCTTCATGCCCGTCTGCGAATGCGAGTGTTACAATGGACTCTCCAGGTCCAATGGTCTCTATCGGTCCATCCCTTGGACATGCCGATTCCTCTGAGCAGGGCATGCAGGGACTCCCTACTTTGGTGGTTACAGGCTCAGGAACTCAAAGAAGGGAGACCCTTTGTGATTCCCCCAGTCAAAGCCACGTTGACCACGGACGCTTCCTGCCTCGGGTGGGGCGGGCATTATGCAGGCAAGTCTGTCCAAGGCACGTGGACTTCTCTAGAGACTGCATTGCATATCAACGTCCTAGAGATGAGGGCAGTGCTGTTGGCGTTGCAAGCTCTCCATCACCTTCTACCTCTGGGGACTATTGCAATCCAGACGGACAACATGTTCGTTGTCTGGTACATAAACAAACAGGGAGGGACCAGGTCTTACCCCCTGTGTTGAGAAGCCATGAGAGTGTGGGAATGGGCTATTTCCACCACCCGCTTTCTGATAGCAACGCACATTCCGGGGCGGGCCAACATATTAGCGGACAACTTAAGTCGAGTATTTCTCAGCCCTTACGAGTGTTCTCTGAATCCCTCTGTCGCGGAGCAGATATTCCTCAAATGGGGTCAACCTCGCTGCGACCTTTTTGCCTCGCCCCAAAACTCAAAATGCAGCGATTACTTCGCGATAGTTCCCCCCAGTGGGGAATCCCCCAGGGACGCTCTGGTTCATGCTTGGCCGCCCGGTCTACTTTATGCGTGTCCTCCTCTTCCTCTGATGAAATTCATCCAGAAAGCCTGTCGGTTGGGGAGCAGAGTGATTCTCATTGCCCCATTCTGGCCTCTACAAGTCTGGTTCCCTTTTCTGCAGTCTCAGTGTGAAAGAAAGTATCTACTCAGATGGAACGTTATGGTGAGTACATAACTTCTTTTTTTGCCTTCCTTCTAGGGGCACCTGACATCTGGGGCAAGAAAAACTGAAGAAAATGGCGTCGGCTGGTTCTTTTATACCCCTGCCGCACTGACGTCAGGGAAGAAGCGACGACATCCGGCGCCGGACCTAGACTTTGGAATTCGGCTGATCGACGACCCGCCTGACAGCAGGATAACCCATCTGTTATGACTGCAGCTGTATTAGCACTCGAACATCTACATTTATGGTAGATAAACTGTACATTTTGTTTCCTTAGAGGCCTCCTGCAGGGCCGCAGTTACTGGATCTGTAATTAGGAAGCATGCAAGGTTAAAGGAGCAAAATTTGCCGGATCATGTTAAAGCTAAATTGCTAGGTGCACCTTTACAGCATGATTCTCTGTTTGGTGTTAAGGCAGAAGAGGTTTTAAAGAAAATGGAAGACAAAGCTAAGTCTATGCAAACTGTTAGCCTTCTTACAAGTGCAGCCACCAATATTCAGTAGACACTGGCCTACACAAAATTGATCCTTTCCTGTGTCAAGACAGAGCTCAAAGGGGCAAATCCAGATGCCCTAAGGGTTCCAGATACCAAGCGCAAGATTCGTACAGGTCAAAGCATTGGGGTGCTTCCACCTCCAGATCTGGAAGAGATAAAGCACAAACCTACAGAAAGCAATCCCAATAACTTCTTTCTGCCTACACCAAGCACTTATCTTTTGGCAGCACCCATAGGGGGAAAATTAGCACTTTTTGCTCAAAATTGGCAGTTAATAACCCAGGACAAGTGGGTACTAAGCATCGTATCACAGGGATACCGATTCCATTTCCATACTCTGCCAATGGCAAATGGTTGGCCAGATCTGCCAAAAAATCAATGGGCAGAGGCACAGAAACAGGTTAAGTCCCTCATGGATATGGGGGCCATTCAGACAGCACCAGGTACCTCAGATTCAAGGCTGGCTTAATGCATTACCAATTCTCTGCACTGCCCTTTGGCTTATCGACTGCGCCCAGGGTCTTTACAAAGTGCCTGGCACCAGTAATTGCATTTTGCAGACAAAGAAGTATACAAATATATCCTTACTTGGACGACTGTCTCATTCAAGCAGAGAACAAGGACACTCGTTTTCGGCACCTGGCGTTTGTGAAAAGGCTTCTAACATGCCTATGGTACACAATAAACGAAAAGAAATCGCAACTGGTGCCCTCAAAATATAACATTCCTGGGTGCAAGCTTGGAAACAACTGCCCAGGTGGCTTACCTCATGCCAGATGAGCAAAGGCAACTGCCTGCTTAGTTCAAACTGATGGCAACAAAAACCCAGTCTTCTGCAAGGCAAATTCTGCAGGCTCTGGGCTTCATGGCATACTGCATCCTGTTAATTCCATATGCAAGACTCCATATGAGGAAACTTCAGTGGTACCTAAAAGGTTTATGGAGTCAACATTCACACAGTCTGGAAACAATGATTCCTCTCATTCCCTGCCTGCAACAGGAGTTTCTATAGTGGGCAAGGGCATGTCACCAAAACATGGGACTGCCCTTCACTCTTCCCCCTGCCAGCCAAACCTTAACAGATGCATCAGATTATGCCTGGGGCGCCCACATGGCAGGAAGATGCATTCAGGGCTTATGGACACCAAAACAAATGCATCTTGATATCAACCAGAAAGAGATGCTAGCTGTTCAAAATGCCCTAACAGCCTTCAAGGACTAACTTCATCCAGGACAACTACTGATAGACAGACAACACCACAGTCATGTGGTATATAAACAAGTAAGGGGGCACACACTCATACCACCTTTACAGATTAGCCATGGCACTGTGGGACACAGCTTTGACCTACCAAATACATCTTCAAGCTGAATTCCTGCCAGGAAAATAAAACACTCTGGCAGATGATTTAAGCAGAAACCTTATGGATCATCACGAGTGGAAACTAAATCCACAAGTCTTCAGCATGATAACAGAGAAATGGGGGAGCCCAGACATAGATTTATTTGTCTCGCATATAAATTATCAATTGAAAAGATTCTGCACAAGGACTTACCACAGACAAGCATGGAAAGTGGACGCCCTATCCTTCAGTTGGAAAAACCTATCCGTTTACGCCTTTCCTCCTCTGCCTCTTCTACCCAAGGTCCTCCTAAAAGTCAGACAAGGGAAGCCAAAGATGATATTAATTGCCCCGGACTGGCCCCACCAATACTGGTACCCAATCCTAAGGAACTTGGCTCAATACCCAGCTTGGACCTTGTCTCAAAGACCACAACTACTGTCCCAGCAAAACAATTAGATCCTGCACAATCAACTACAGACTCTGAACCTGGCAGCATGGCTAATCATGTAGTCATACAAACAACACCTCTCAGTAAGGGTGTGATGGATGTCAATTTGGAAGCCAAGAAGCCTAGTACTAGAAAATCTTATGCTGACAAATGGAAGAGATTCTGTGCTTGGAATCAAACGCAAGGAACTGATAAAGCAGAACCAAATATTCCTCAGATATTACAATACTTAACTGAGATGCTTGACAAAGGCCTATCTTTCTCATCAATCAAAATCCATGCCTCTGCCAGTTCGGCTCATTACAGTACAGAGCCACCAATCTTTCCTCATCCTTTACTAAAGCAGTATCTTAGAGGAGCCAAAAATTTAAGGCCTCCTAGAAGATCACCATTACCTGCATGTGACCTCAATTATGTGTTGGAAAAGCTCACCCTGCCTCCATTTGAACCAGCTGCTACTGCTGATCTAAAGTTCTTATCATGGAAAACAGCTCTGCTAGTAGCAATTACTTCAGCAAGAAGAGTTTCAGAGCTACAGGCCCTCATGGCTGTAGAGCATTTTTATCATATTTTACCCAGACAGGGTGTCTGAGGACAAATCCTACTTTTATGCCTTAGGTGGTTTCCTGTGTGGCTCTTAACCAAACAATTCATCTGCCAACTTTTTATCCAAATCCGCAGAACAAGTGGGAGAGAATTCTGCATTCCTTGGACATACACAGACAGCTAGAATTCTACTTGAGCAGGACGAAAGCTCTAAGAAAAACTGAGGAAATTACTAGTGTCATATGCTGCAGGATCAGAAGGAAAGGCTATTTCAAAGCAGACAATTTCAAAGTGGATAAGCCACTGCATCCATTTCTGCTACTTACACCATGGTAAACCTGTGCCCAAGGGCATTAGGTCTCATTCCACCAGAGCTGCAGCTACTTCAGCAGCCTTTCTCAGGAGAGTACCAACCAAAGACATTCTAGAGACTGCTACTTGGAGTTCTGTTCACACCTTTACAAAGTATTACCATTTGCCTCTCTAAGTCCAGGGCAGGCTTTGCCACTGCAGTGCTGCAGGGCCTTATAGCCGCACCTAATGCTGTTTAGCTCCAGCCTCCCAACCATAGCTTTGGGATTCTTCCCAAATGTAATGACCAACAGTGAAACACGAAGAACATAGTACAGTTGTGTACACTTACCATAAATGTAGATGTTCGAGTGTATTCAATCTTGCAGTCCAGGTTACCCTCCCGCCATCCCCCTGTCATTCTGAAGTTCATCTTTCCTTCTCTATCTTCTACAACCTATGTGGTGTATTTGCTTGTAGATGAAGGTAAAGTTTATATTGATGCATGTGTGTGTGTGTGTGTGTGTGTGTGTGTGTGTGTGTGTGTGTGTGTGTGTGTGTGTGTGTGTGTGTGTATATATATATATTTCTATATATATATATATATATATATATATATATATATATATATGTGTGTGTGTATATATATATATGTGTATATATATATATATATATATATATATATATATATATATGTATATATATATATATATATATCATTTGCTACCTTTTTGGGGTCACCTGACATCGGGGGGTAAGAAAAACGAAAGAAAATGGTGTCTGCTGCATGTTTTGTACCCCTGACGACCTGACGTCATGGAAGAGAAGACAGCAACTGAACCGGGACCCAAGACTTTGGAATTCAGGCCGACTGAGGGCAACCTGCCAGCAGATTACCCCAAATGTAATGACTGCAACAGTGAATACACTCGAACATCTACATTTATGGTAAGTGTACACAACTGTACTTTAGCCTACATCATGGTGGAAGACCTCCTTCAAAAAAGAGCCATCCAAGAGGTCCCAACAGGACAGTGAGGGTCCAGAACTTACTACTACTTTTTGGTGTCAAAGAAGACCAGAGACTTGTATCTGATCCTGAACCTCAGCGAGCTGAATTTGTCAGTCACTAAGTCGAAGTTCCAGATAGTCACCGTACATTCCATTTTGCCCCTATTGCACATGGATGAATGGATGTGCTCTGTGGTTCTCACGAAGGCATACTGTCACATAAAGATTGACAGATGCTCCAGGAGGCACTTAACCTTCCTAATAGGATCCGATCATTACCAGTTCAGAGCCCTGCCCGTAGGACTCACCATGGTTCCCCCAGGGTGTTTACTAAGTGAATGGCAGTGGCGGCAGTTCATCTCTGGCCACATGGTTTCCATGTCTATCCGTACCTGGATGATTGGCTCTGCATGGCCTTCATGAAGCATTCACTATCAATGACCACCGAGTAAACAAATCAATCTTTTCCAGAATCTGGGTATCACTGTGAATCTGCCCAAATCCAACCTTTTTACATGCCAGGCTCTGGACTTCATCTGAGTCAAGTTGGACACAGAATCAGAAACTGCAGCACTGCCCCCATGCATGATTCAGTTAATTCAAAATCATGCTTCTCGCTTGCTGGATTTACAATGCCCCTCGGCTCATTTGATTTTCTGGTCTTTAGGTTCGATGGTGGCAGCCATTCAACTAGTTCCCCTTGCCAGGTATCACATGCAGGTATTGTAGTGTCCCCTGGCGGTCCAATGGTCCTTTCTGGTTCAACCCATGTCCATGACAGTAAAGTTGGCTTAGGTATGCAGAAATCATCTCGCGTGGTGGCTTCACTCGCGGGGTATTCACCTAGGCAGACCCCCCCCCCCTGCCCAAGGCCGCAGTGACCACGGATGCCTCCCTGTTGGGGTAGGTGTTGGGGGTCATTTGCAGGGCAGTTCAAGGCAAATGGTCCACCTTAGACATCAAATTGCATATAAATGTCCTGGAGATGAGAGCAGTCCTTCTCATGTTGGAAGCGGTTCAGGATAGTCTCCCTCTAGGGAACGTAGCAATTCAAACGGACAATATGGCAATTACATGGTAATTAAAGCAAAAGGTGCTTCAGCAAAGTAGTAGTTTAAGGGTGTGTACTCTTATGCAACCAGCTTATCGTGCATTTTTTTTTCCCCTAACAGATTGGTTTGTTTTTCAATTGAATTGTTCAGGTTATAGGTCATATTAAAGGTGGGAAACGTTTTGAAATGATGTACTGTGGTCTCATTTTTTTATATCACAATAACCTTGCATTTTAACAGGGGTTTGTACACTTTTTTTATATCTATTGTGTATATGTATGCATGGGCGTGTGCATGTATATCTGAGTTTGTGCGGGAAATGTAACAAACTCTTCCCCCCCCCCCCCTTTTTAACCTCCTTGCGAGAGGAAAGAGAGTTGTATGAAAGAAGGTGAAGATTTTTGTACTGAAGAAGAGGCCTGTTGGTGTCAGTCAGTAGCAGTGTGAACTGGACATAAATCAGCTGGGCTGCTAAACCTAGGAAATTAAATTTATTGCCATTAAATACCTGCTGAGAAGGTAAAGGCACATAGCAATCCCTGTCTGAGGCATTGCAAGGTCTTCATATGGCAAAATTTCCTAGGGACATTGCTGGATCTGCCTGCTCACCTGGGTACAGACTGAATGAATTGCACAGTGCAGCCACTGCATGGCAGTAAACAGCTCCAGTAGACTGGGTGCATATTCGTGCAGAACAGGAAACCCACTTTTTCCAGTTCCTACCTCCATTTTGGGAGTTGCCATCCTTAATACAGAAGAGGAGCCTAGTTAAAGGGCAGTTTGCTTGCCTAGCCTGATTTTGACATGGTATAACTTAATGGAATGCCTTATGGTGATGATATCTATGATGTTTCTTCTGAAAACATGTCCCTAAAATTCCCATCACAGAGTGGCTGGATACCAGTTATTGCGTTCATCATATTCATCAAATGATTGAGGAGTGGTGTCATACTAAGAAGGGTAAAAAAGTGGAATTCTGCATAGCAAAATGTAACTTTAAACAGTTTGTCTCCTTCAGTGTCACGATAAATATCAAAAGAGGTCCCTGCATCACTACAAAGACTGGAAAATGCATCCCTCAACCCAGGAGGGCCACCCTTTCCCCCTCTGAGCGCTGTCTCTTCGGTGGAGTCCTTCCCAGCAGCAGTCCCTTTTAAATCAGTGTATGTGGAAAATCACTTGGTTTTACCCTGGCCTTTTAACTCTTCGAAGCCGTTCCTGGTCCACCTCAACTCGTCGCAAAACTCCTGCTTATCTCCCCCTTAGCTCCCTCTCAGTCACTTAGTTTAACATCTAGCCAATGGTAAGCATTTAACCTTTAGTCTATTATCTGCTGCCAACCTACCTTATAAACCTCTCTGCTCTGTT